>NC_140170.1:61793912-61898563 GCF_963971535.1 Notolepis coatsorum
CACACACACACACACACACACACACACACACACACACACACACACACCCACGCACACACACACACACACTCACACGCACACACACACACACACACACACACACACACACTCACGCACACATGCACACTCATCTTATTTTAATGCGTCTGAAGGGGAGGCACTCAGTTGCACAGCAGGGGGCTTCCTGGCAAGTCACGGAAGCACTGAAAACATACTCCTGCTCACGCTAAGCACCCTCACACACACACACACACACACACACACACACACACACACACACACACACACACACACACACACACACACACACACACACACACACACACACACACACACACTCTGTATATGTAGGTTCACTCTCCACTCAGATAACAAGCATGAGCGTTCACCATCATACGCAACGCATAACAACGGAGTGTCTGCCACTGGGCAGACTAGAATCTGCACCATCACAGGATCTCTGTGCGGTAGGTAGCCCATTAAAGTCACTCCACATGACGTGACTGTATGGTTGAAAATACAAGCCGTCTGTTCAAGGCTGCTGGATAGAAACACTGTGCTATAGGCTGCCTTCGTGCCCACTGGTTCTCTCTGAGAGATCAACCCTGGCCTGAGTCAATGGAAACCTTCAAAACCGTCAAACTGATTACTAACTAGTGAGCACTGAGCAGGTAGCAGTATTAAAGTATTAGAGCCTGACATAACTTGGTTCATGTGAATAGGTTGCATGCGATATATATATATTCTTTTATTTTTCTATTTATCTTTTTTATTTTATTCTATTTCTATAAAAAAAATTTGAATGTGTAGTTATAATCATTTTATATTATGAGTCAAATGTATTGTAAATGTCAGAAATCATACCTCAAAAAGTGATGTGTTCTTATGTTTTGAGTAAATAAAACTCATAGTTTTTGATTGACTTGGAACTATTCACTTATTAAGTAAGTATAATGTAAAAGCATAACTTAAGTACAACTTAAGATAATTAAGTAGATACAGACTGTAAACCGCATTATGTTTTGAGTAAATAAAACTCATAGTTTTTGATTGACTTGGAATTATTCACTTATTAAGTAAGTATAATGTAAAAGCATAACTTAAGTACAACTTAAGATAATTAAGTAGATACAGACTGTAAACCGCATTATGTTTTGAGTAAATAAAACTCATAGTTTTTGATTGACTTGGAACTATTCACTTATTAAGTAAGTATAATGTAAAAGCATAACTTAAGTACAACTTTATTAACAGATTGCAGAATGGGTATAGAGGTGTGATAGGTGTGATAGGTGTGAGAGGTGTGATAGGTGGGATTGGTGTGAGAGGTGTGATAGGTGTGAGAGGTGTGATAGGTGTGATAGGTGTGATAGGTGTGAGAGGTGTGATAGGTGTGATAGGTGTGAGAGGTGTGAGAGGTGTGATAGGTGTGATAGGTGTGAGAGGTGTGATAGGTGTGAGAGGTGTGAGAGGTGTGATAGGTGTGAGAGGTGTGAGAGGTGTGATAGGTGTGATAGGTGTGATAGGTGTGAGAGGGGTGATAGGTGTGAGAGGTGTGATAGGTGTGAGATGTGTGAGATGTGTGATAGGTGTGAGAGGTGTGATAGGTGTGAGAGGTGTGATAGGTGTGAGAGGTGTGCTAGGTGTGAGAGGAGTGATAGGTGTGAGAGGTGTGATAGGTGTGAGAGGAGTGATAGGTGTGAGAGGTGTGATAGGTGTGAGAGGTGTGAGAGGTGTGATAGGTGTGATAGGTGTGATAGGTGTGAGAGGTGTGATAGGTGTGATAGGTGTGAGAGGTGTGATAGGTGTGAGAGGTGTGATAGGTGTGAGAGGTGTGCTAGGTGTGAGAGGAGTGATAGGTGTGAGAGGTGTGATAGGTGTGATAGGTGTGATAGGTGTGAGAGGTGTGATAGGTGTGAGAGGTGTGATAGGTGTGAGAGGAGTGATAGGTGTGAGAGGTGTGATAGGTGTGAGAGGTGTGAGAGGTGTGAGAGGTGTGATAGGTGGGATCGGTGTGAGAGGTGTGAGAGGTGTGAGAGGTGTGAGAGGTGTGATAGGTGTGAGAGGTGTGAGAGGTGTGATAGGTGTGAGAGGTGTGAGAGGTGTGAGAGGTGTGATAGGTGTGATAGGTGTGAGAGGTGTGATAGGTGTGAGAGGTGTGATAGGTGTGATAGGTGTGATAGGTGTGATAGGTGTGAGAGGTGTGATAGGTGTGAGAGGTGTGAGAGGTGTGATAGGTGTGAGAGGTGTGAGAGGTGTGATAGGTGTGAGAGGTGTGATAAGTGTGAGAGGTGTGATAGGTGTGAGAGGTGTGCTAGGTGTGAGAGGAGTGATGGGTGTGAGAGGTGTGATAGGTGTGATAGGTGTGATAGGTGTGATAGGTGTGATAGGTGTGATAGGTGTGAGAGGTGTGATAGGTGTGAGAGGTGTGATAGGTGTGAGAGGTGTGATAGGTGTGAGAGGAGTGATAGGTGTGAGAGGTGTGATAGGTGTGAGAGGTGTGAGAGGTGTGATAGGTGTGATAGGTGTGATAGGTGTGAGAGGTGTGATAGGTGTGATAGGTGTGATAGGTGGGATCGGTGTGAGAGGTGTGAGAGGTGTGAGAGGTGTGAGAGGTGTGATAGGTGTGATAGGTGTGATAGGTATGATAGGTGTGAGAGGTGTGATAGGTGTGATAGGTGTGAGAGGTGTGATATGTGTGATAGGTGTGATAGGTGTGATAGGTGTGAGAGGTGTGATAGGTGTGAGAGGTGTGATAGGTGTGATAGGTGTGAGAGGTGTGATAGGTGGGATCGGTGTGAGAGGTGTG
Organism: Notolepis coatsorum; assembly: GCF_963971535.1. Taxonomy (NCBI): domain Eukaryota; kingdom Metazoa; phylum Chordata; class Actinopteri; order Aulopiformes; family Paralepididae; genus Notolepis; species Notolepis coatsorum. Next base: position 61,796,722 of record NC_140170.1, read on the forward strand.
ATAGGTGTGATAGGTGGGATCGGTGTGATGGTGTGATAGGTGTGATATGTGTGAGAGGTGTTAGCTTTTTATGGGTTTTCTTGCTAATGTCCTGTCATGCCTCCGTCTAGCGGATACGGTGACGCGTCATACAGGAGTCATACAGGCATACATGCATATAGTTGCATATAGCATGTTCTCAATGAAGATGATATGGTTGGTATCTATGACCTGTGCCTGTATAATGACACGGTTGGTATCTATGACCTGTGCCTGTATGCTAGCATGACACGGTTGGTATTTATGACCTGTGCCTGTATGCTAGCATGACATGGTTGGTATCTATGACCTGTGCTGTATGCTAGCATGACATGGTTGGTATCTATGACCTGTGCCTGTATGCTAGCATGACACGGTTGGTATCTATGACCTGTGCCTGTATGCTAGCATGACATGGTTGGTATCTATGACCTGTGCCTGTATGCTAGCATGACATGGTTGGTATCTATGACCTGTGCCTGTATAGCATGACACGGTTGGTATCTATGACCTGTGCCTGTATGCTAGCATGACATGGTTGGTATCTATGACCTGTGCCTGTATGCTAGCATGACATGGTTGGTATCTATGACCTGTGCCTGTATGCTAGCATGACACGGTTGGTATCTATGACCTGTGCCCAGGGACCGAAACTAAAGCCCGCCGCCCGCCAGGGGCGGTCTGTTTTTACCTTTCGCGCATGACACTTAGAGGGCTGCCCGCCGTGTGGCGTGTAGACGTGTAGTTCATAAGCAGGCCCCTAAAAATATTTGTATGCGAACGGTAAAAATCAATTACGCGCACGCTGTGCGAATACAGATTATAGCCTCTGTCGTCTTTTTTTTCCTCCGCTGCGAGATCGTTAAAAAACTACAAGTCCCACATTGCACTCAAGCCAACGGTCCAATCACAGTAGAGTGAAGTGACTGGTTTCATGGGAAATAAAGCAAATGACCAATCAGAAGCTCTCATTTTTCTTGTTTACTTCCTGAAACTCAGCGATCAGGGCTCTCGTTTTCCGAGACACCAACTTATTATAGTCTCTCTTACCAATAGCAATAGATTTTAGAACACCTAGATTTATCGATAGCAATAGTAATATAACGTTAATGCAACAAAACGAATGCCTTGCTTTGTTAATCATAACGTTGATGCAGTAGCGTATGTCGGTGTGTTGGCTGTAACGGACATGACAATAACATAACGTGTACACATTAAAATTGCGATAATCTATTCTAACATTTTCAAATCGATGCAGTTGAATTTCCCCCTTAGGATCGATGCATTGTTACACCCCTACACCAAAGTCACTGGCCCACTGTGTATCTGTGTGTATAATAACTTGGCTAGCGTTATCAACAGCAGAGGTGGGCAATGGGTCCAGCTGCAGCACCGGAGTGCAAGCGATGTGATGTAATTGGCAGACTCGACTGTCAATCAATGGTCTACCTGACACGCAAACTCAAACAATGTTTCTGTACTGGAGGTGTGATTGATTGATTGATTGAAAACTTTATTAACAGATTGCAGAATGGGTACAATACAGTACAGCTCAATACACACAATTGTTAAGGGGATGCAGACCAGAGAAAGACTTTCGTCTTGTTTACATCAGGGTCCCCCATTTCAATTAATCAATAAAGTGTACAGTAGGAAAGTGTACAGTATTTCAATAGGCAAACCTGAAAGGATTATTTTTCTAGAAGAGCAACACAGCCAAAACAGACAGTGGAGCTGTTTGCAGATAGCAAGCATTTTGACTTATTGCGTGGTGGCGATGTCTCGCAGATAATACAACTACAAGTATGATTATATAATATATATTTTATTTAAAAAAAAATTGTATATATAAAATATATATTGGCAGGTAAGAAATATGCTTGGCGGGTAGACTCTTCCCATCTACCCGCCACTGGCCGGTGAGTCAAAAAGTTAATTTCGCTCCCTGCCTGTGCCTGTATGCTAGCATGACATGGTTGGTATCTATGACCTGTGCCTGTATGCTAGCATGACATGGTTGGTATCTATGACCTGTGCCTGTATAGCATGACACGGTTGGTATCTATGACCTGTGCCTGTATGCTAGCATGACATGGTTGGTATCTATGACCTGTGCCTGTATGCTAGCATGACATGGTTGGTATCTATGACCTGTGCCTGTATGCTAGCATGACATGGTTGGTATCTATGACCTGTGCCTGTATAGCATGACACGGTTGGTATCTATGACCTGTGCCTGTATGCTAGCATGACACGGTTGGTATCTATGACCTGTATGCTAGCATGACATGGTTGGTATCTATGACCTGTGCCTGTATGCTATAGCATGACACGGTTGGTATCTATGACCTGTGCCTGTATGCTAGCATGACATGGTTGGTATCTATAACCTGTGCCTGTATAGCATGACACGGTTGGTATCTATGACCTGTGCCTGTATGCTAGCATGACATGGTTGGTATCTATGACCTGTGCCTGTATGCTAGCATGACATGGTTGGTATCTATGACCTGTGCCTGTATGCTAGCATGACATGGTTGGTATCTATGACCTGTGCCTGTATAGCATGACACGGTTGGTATCTATGACCTGTGCCTGTATGCTAGCATGACACGGTTGGTATCTATGACCTGTGCCTGTATAGCATGACACGGTTGGTATCTATGACCTGTGCCTGTATGCTAGCATGACACGGTTGGTATCTATGACCTGTATGCTAGCATGACATGGTTGGTATCTATGACCTGTGCCTGTATGCTATAGCATGACACGGTTGGTATCTATGACCTGTGCCTGTATGCTAGCATGACACGGCTGGTATATATGGACTCAAGACTGTAGCACTCAAGTTTGACACTGTTTAACAAACAATCTTACTTATACGCAGAGTTGTACCCTTCCTGCTGACTTGACAGAACTTGTAAGTCATTTTGGATAAAAGCAGCTAAATGACTAAATGTAAATGTCATGGATTTCAAAAATAGATATGAATATGAGACATTTCTTTCGTCTTTCTTTCATTCCTGATTTTTATTTTTATATTTTTTTTAGGAGATACAAGATTGTTGGTTCCATATTCCAGCCCAGGTCTGTTTTCTTCAATATTAGGCCACTGGGTGTAGAGTATTCAACTCTTTTACATTAATACAGAGAGAGAGAGAGAGACAGAGAGAGGGAGAGAGAGAGAGAAACAGAGAGAGAGAGAGAGAGACAGAGAGAGAGAAACAGACAGACAGAGAGAGAGACAGAGACAGAGAGAGAGAGAAACAGAGAGACAGAGAGAGAGAGCGAGAGAGAGAGAGAGAGAGAGACAGAGAGAGGGGGGAGAGAGGGAGAGAGAGAGAGAGAGAGAGGGAGAGAGAGAGAGAGAGAGGGAGAGAGAGACAGAGACAGAGAGAGTGAGAGAGATGTTAATAAAGCTATTATATTATATATTAAGTCCAATTATATTAAAGAATTCGTTTAGAGAATTAGCTCAGCTCTGAGAAGTGAGAAAAAACGGCATGTGAAAATAATATTTCTGCAAGCAAGCAACAGGAAACCACTGTTGTGCGCAGCTGCGGAGGAATTCTGGGATGATACCTGTATACCCCATGTCGTGAGATGCAGCAGCAGCAGCCGTCAAGTTAGCAGAAGCAGCGCACGTCAAGTTTCTTTCATATAGTGAGTATAAATATTTTTTTTATAAATTTGCCAATTTGCGGTTATCTGTGGTCATTTAATCTGTTCAGATATGCAATTTGTAGATGCAAATTGCGTGAGCTGCTAGCGCATCTTTTAATAGTTTAGTTATAGTTAATGGCTGTTCAGTATAATTAAGCTAACTCTGTCTCCATTGTCTTCTTAAAAAACTGCCTGCATGCATGCTGTGTGCAATTAAAATATTATGGCACACCGAAATGATGTTGTTTCATGCAAAATATTAAGTGTTCGATATTGGGTCAAGTGCAAGTGTGAGTTATAGTGCAGGTAAAGATGGCGTCGCCCTCGTGCGTGCATGCATGCTGTGTGCAATTAAAATATTATGGCACACCGAAATTATGTTGTTTCATGCAAAATATTAAGTGTTCGATATTGGGTCAAGTGCAAGTGTGAGTTATAGTGCAGGTAAAGATGGCGTCGCCCTCGTGCGTGCATGCATGCTGTGTGCAATTAAAATATTATGGCACACCGAAATGATGTTGTTTCATGCAAAATATTAAGTGTTCGATATTGGGTCAAGTGCAAGTGTGAGTTATAGTGCAGGTAAAGATGGCGTCGCCCTCGTGCGTGCATGCATGCTGTGTGCAATTAAAATATTATGGCACACCGAAATGATGTTGTTTCATGCAAAATATTAAGTGTTCGATATTGGGTCAAGTGCAAGTGTGAGTTATAGTGCAGGTAAAGATGGCGTCGCCCTCGTGCGTGCATGCATGCATGCATGTCAAGCCGCATCTCCATTTTAGGTTTGTTTGCACATTATGTCCTATTATCGGGTTTGAGGGAGATTAATTTGGTTATATTGGTTGAGTGTCATGCAGGCGTCGCGTCCTCATGGCATGCATGGTCGAAGCCACATATCTCCATTTCTTTGAGCTTGTAAATTGATGTTTGTAATAGATATATATTTTTGACAAAAGGAGGTTTGAGAGAGATATTAATTCACGCTCTCATTCATCTCCGCACTCTCTCTCCCTCCCTCCCTCTCTCTCTATCTCCTCTCTCTCTCTATCTCCTCTCTCTCGCTCTCTCTCTATCTCCTTCTGATTGATGGTTAAACATTCAAACTGTGAAAATTATGATCATGTCAAGCTAATATATAGTATGAACTTGTTATATTGAGTTGTAAGTTATTCTGGTATATGTTTCATGGAGGTCTAAACGTTGTATTTTTTCCCTTGCCTTTCAGGTAGCAAGTGCTGCTGGGAAATATTCAAATGAGCCAAACAGTAAGCTTATTATTTTTAAATATAAAAACATATTTGTGAGATGGGACTGTATCGTTGAGACCAGAACATAGTTTATTAATCTGTTTCCACAGAGCTCAGTTTTTTCTCATAGTTCCAATATGGTAGTCTGGCAGTGTAAATTGTGTGCAGCTTCTTTGACTTCTAGAATACAGTTATTTAAACACTACTGTTGTGAAGGGCCAGATTAAACTGAATATATATATGTATCGTTTGATATACTTTGTATATTATTTATATATATACACGGAATATCCCTTTACCTGCGTACAGACCAGAGTAATATTCGCTCTCCTATTGGACAGCGGCCCCAGGCGCCAACGACCAAGCCCCCAACGGCAAGTTCAAAGGCAACTCCGGGCATGTCAGTACATGCCCAGAGTCTGCGTAGTAATACGAGACAAGAACTGAGGTTGGGACTAGATATTCACCTTACGTATAAATACGGCGCAGGTGTAAACAGCAGTAGTCTTACCAAAACCTTAATACCTTCACCACGAGTCAACGTGCAGTGAAGTGAGCAACCTTGCATCTAAATAGAGCATTGAGAACCGCGTGCGAATAGAATGTTAAAGTGTCAGAGTTTAACGCAGTAACGTTGAGTTCGACTTAATCTAATGTGAAGTAATAGTCGATCATTTATTGTGTATCGTGCGGCTACAGTTCTTCCGTGACCAGCATTACCATCGGTTCGTCGTGTCTTTAGCTAGTGCACTTATCCAGGCTGTGCGGCCTAAATCCGTGCCCACACCCGAGGAGTCCTAGGTGAGAACCGTTGGATATGTACACAGGAGAATCGACACCGGTGATTGCAGAACCATTTCTGGTTGGATTATATTGCAATCTTTAATACAGTCAGGGTTTTGTAACCCCTCAGTTACAACTACAGACTGCAACACAGCCACTTTTCCAGAGTCAGTCCTCTTCCATGCCTCCATACTGATTGTATCTGTAAATTTAAGACGCTAAATGCATTGAGTACTCATTTGTCAAGATATCATACTGCACAACTTAGCAGTAGACCAGAACAGAGTCTGAGCCCTGTGGTAATAAAATGCCCTTTGTGCGCATTTCGGGAACCCTTTTCTGAATCAATTTTCTTAAGTCATCTCAGAAAGCATTTAAAAAATAATGAAACAGTGACATGCCCATATAAGGATTGTAGCTATAGCACAAATGTTTACTCTTCATTCAATTGCCATAAAAGCAGAGAACACCAATTAAGTCTTGCATCAGACTTAAAAGCTGTCGTTGTTGAGGATCCCCAAGACAGGATTTCTGAGGTCACTAGTGATTTGCATGAAGAATGTCCAGGCCAGAGCATAGAAGTGGTGGATGATGATGATCAATGTGACACTGACAATCTAAGAAATCAACTTAAAATGAACGTATCTTCCTTGTTCCTAAAGATGCAGGCTATCCTCCATGTCTCAAACACAGCTAACCCTACTGTCCCTACTGTCCCTACTAACCCTACTAACCCTACTGTCCCTACTGTCCCTACTGTCCCTACTAACCCTACTAACCCTACTGTCCCTACTAACCCTACTAACCCTACTGTCCCTACTAACCCTACTAACCCTACTAACCCTACTAACCCTACTGTCCCTACTAACCCTACTGTCCCTACTAACCCTACTGACCCTACTAACACTACTGTCCCTACTAACCCTACTGTCCCTACTAACCCTACTAACCCTAACCCTACTAACCCTACTGTCCCTACTAACCCTAACCCTACTAACCCTACTGTCCCTACTAACCCTACTAACCCTACTAACACTACTGTCCCTACTAACCCTACTGTCCCTACTAACCCTACTAACCCTAACCCTACTAACCCTACTGTCCCTACTAACTCTACTAACCCCTGCTGCATGTTTGGACCATGCGATTTGAGGCCAAGTACCGCTTTTTCAAAAGAGTGGTGCATGACACTCAAAACTTCAAAAATATCTTGAAGACGATGGCAATCAGACACCAACACATGATGGCATATCATCTTGCTTCACCATCATATTTCAAGCCAAAAACCCAGGCATCCAGGGTTGACTCTGTTCTGGTTTCATCTCTACCAGCAGTAGCTCAGGTACACATTAGAGGACACACAGTTAGTGACACAATCTACCAGACATCAAAGGTAACCATTGATGGCACAGACTATGTCTGTGGAATGTTTCTCTCCGTCAGAGTCAGTGGTGGACTGTCTACATTTAGCCAAATAGAACAGATCTACCTTGTGAATAACGAGGTTTCTTTTCTGTGTCGAGACTATGACTCCTGGTATATAGAACATCTTAGGTCCTATGAGCTGTCAACCACACAACCACATATGTCCATCTACCTACAGTCTGGTCTCAATGATACAGTCCCACTCTTAGCATATATGATCGATGGTCTGCTGCTGCTGCTGACTCCCAAGCGATTCATTCAAGTGAAACGGAAGGTGAATAGTTATTTTATTAATCGATTATTGTGTCTTTATTCACTCGTTGTGTAATTGACCAGTTTATATTCTGTATATGTTAATAATGACGCTTTCTGTGTTGTGTTTATGACTACTCCTTAGGTCCTTGAGCTGCTGTCTGTCGACCGGACCACATCTGTCCACTGTCCATCTACCTGCAGTCTGGTCACAACGATACAGTCCCACTCAGCATACAAGATCGATGGTCTGCTGCTGCTGCTGCTGACTCCCAAGCGATTCATTCAAGTTTCCATAGCACAATGGCAGCTGCCTCCCCACAACCCATGATCCTTCGTGTTGTTGAGACAGACCAGGCTAGAAAATTAAAACTCAGTTCACGACCCGCCTCTGTTGATGCACTGGTCAAGATTATAAAAGAACAGTTGGAAATAGACCTTGACTTCAGTTTGCTGTATGAAGATCCAGACTTTGATGGGAAACTTACTTCCCTTGATGACATTACGGAATTGCCACAAAAAGCTGTTGTGCACATTTCACTTTCGCTCGACTCCAGCTCTCTCGCATCTACTGATATACTTTCAGATATGTCATCTCCAGAACGTCTAAGCAGATGGCCTCCAGGTCCTTTTCCAGTTCCTACATTTGCATTCGATGTTGAGCTGAAACTTAGAGACGGAAACAACGAATTTGAGAAGAACAAGAGACACCTTCTTTCTAATGAGGGGCAGGTTCTTCTCAGTCTTCTTGACTTCTTCAGCAATTGTCTGCCTCAACTGCTCAAGCCTCAAGGAATCCTCTCCTTGGGGATAGTTGGGTAGGAAGTTTACTTCTGCTCGCTTGGGTCTTTTAATGTTGGAATGTGAAGGTTCGCCATCAGGATTGCTTCTACCTCTTTTTCCAGCATTTACAGTGACCTCCTCACATCCTGCCCGTCTCAGCTTGTTCCTGAAATTGCCCATCTTGAATTTGATGCTGTTCTTCCATCCATTGCAGCCGGTCTCAGATCCTGCTTCCTTCAAGCAGGGATGTTTGGCGACAAGAGCCGCAGAAGCCACTGCTATCTCTTTATCACTTGGATAAGCCTTGAAAGCATACATTGTAGATGCAAGCTTTTCTAAGATGTCGTGCTTTAGGTCTCTTGTCAAGCTGATGCAGACCACATTTGCCCTGCGCCGACAGACCATAGTGAAGTCCAGCCCACCAGTGAAAGAGCTCATGGACCTCTGGCCTGCTCTCAAAATGGAGTCTGAGGTAATGTAGATCAGCTCTCTCTTTCCTGTGTTAACATTTGGCACATTCTGTGTGTTTTAAAGTGAAACTTGTGATTCCTAAGCCTGGTTTATATACTCTAGCGGCGCATCTGCGTGTGTGTTCTGTGCGCCCGCGCGAGCTAGTCATCAGCGACCGATTCCGCAAAGCATGTAATGACATGGTTGACCAGAAATCCCGCCGTCATGCTCTGAAGCCCAAACCAAACAAAGTAAGAGATCCACCAAGTTGAAGTGACTAATTGATGTTGATATACTATATTGTCCTGCTGTTTTTAAATATAGGTGTATGCAGAGTTCCAGCTGATTACCAACCAGAACCTGCCCAACACATTCTACGCTGAGCTTGACCGCCATCTTCCTCGACTGATGACGTTATTCAGACAGAAGGCGTCCAAAACTGGGAACACAGCAGATGCTTTGGCTCACATTTAAAAAATCCACGATGAACAGGTGAATAGATTATTATACATGTCATAGGTCGAACCTCTGTAACATTGAACAGGTTCAATGATTCAAATGAGCTTTTGAATTTTACAATTAGTCCACCATTGTGTTTGCCATTTTTCTGATTGCATTAAAGATGTGAACATGTTATTTGTGGACATATCTGATTGGACTGTTTAAAATCCGCTTTGTTCAGTAAACATTTCCATATAATACAATTATTTTTCTTCTTCTTAATCTTACATCTTAATAGGAAATCCATGATGTTCACACCAGGCGTACCACTGTTCTCCATGCCCTGCCTGTGTATCTGCATGAGGAAGTCGCTGGATTTTTCAAAACCTGCACAGTGAGTCCGAGTGAAAATAATTTACAGTACAACTGTATATTAAGTGAACAGTTAATCAAAATGCTAAGTATCAGTCTTCCTTCCTTCCAGGTCTCCCTTGTGAAAGAGATATTTGATCTCGACGGGACTAACCTGGTTAAATAAAAATAACCTTCTCACCAAAAAAATTGTTCTAACTAAAATATAAACAACTTACAAACACAACTCCATATACTTAGCTTTGTGCTGCACTTTGTAGAAACCATGGATTTATTTGTGATTATTATGTCTCTTTCGTTCCTTCAGGACACGCCTGATGAGCCAGAGCTTCAGGGTGTTGCAGTGGCCCTCCTTACTGTCATCAGTGACCATGACACAAGTCCAGTTCACTACCAGCCTGTGACAATCTCTGTTGTCATTGAAAGTCACATCATGATCAGCCTCCCCAGATTTGGTGATTCCTTCCTGGTAATGTTTGGACTAATCTATGCACTACACCTCAGCTACCCCAAGGGACTTACCAACACTTTTGAATTCATTCAGAAGATTTTACTAGGTCTAGAAGCTGGTAAACTGTCGCCCAGGTTGCAGACTCTCAAGAATGACTTGATGATGCAATCATTTTTTTTCTTCTGATTTTTCAATGGATTTTCTCCCCATCCCAATTAGTCGTTGTGCCAATTCCCCCCCCCCCCCCCCTCCCCTACCTGGTGCTGTATGCATGTTCTCCTACGAGTCAGTATAAGGGCGTCCCGAGTCGATCGCACGCTTCCCCCGAGACATGCGCCGACAGCCAGTGACGTCTTTTCACTTGGCAGCGAGGGCTCTCATTGGTGAAGTGTAACGCGTGGGAGGGCAGTGGCCCTCCTTACTGTCATCAGTGACCATGACACAAGTCCAGTTCACTACCAGCCTGTGACAATCTCTATTGTCATTGAAAGTCATATCATGATCAGCCTCCCCAGATTTGGTGATTCCTTCCTGTAATGTTTGGACTAATCTATGCATTACCCCAAAGCACTTACCAACACCTCAAAAGTGTGTCTATAGAAACTCATCTGAAATGTCTTGTCATGTCAAAATAATACCTTCAAAAGTTGCTGTACTACTTTGCAGATGTTCAGCCAATAGGTCCAAACTACTCAATGTACCTTGTTCTTTATTTTTTATGTAATATGTTTACATTTGAGAGTTTTACAGTTCGAATTTTCTTAACCGTCTATAGCTGGCATTATTGTAATTTCATCCAAGTAAGTTTTAGAGTTGAAAGAGTTTATCAGAATCTCAAAGGCAACATCCAAGTCCCAAACGTTTGTGTCTCGAGGAACAATAGGAGGCAATGGGCATAAATGCCACTCTGCTCTGACTGCTTCCATTGCTTGTAGGCAGTGGTAGAGTTAGTGTTCTCAGTACAGAGTACAAGGCGATATACCAGGAGCCATAAACGCAACACAGAAGCGTTATTATTAACATATACAGAATATGAACTTATACAGAATATGAACTGGTCAATTACACAACTAGAGTGAATAAAGACACAAGAATTGATTAATAAAATAACTATTCACCATTAGCTGGACTCAGTTCCGTTTCACTTGAATGAATCGCTTGGGAGTCAGCAGCAGCAGACCATCGATCTTGTATGCTGAGAGTGGGACTGTATCCTTGAGCCCTTGTAGGCAGTAGTATACTGCCCTGTCAAGGCTAACCGCAGTAACTTGAAAAAAGTAAAAATTTAGTTATGAGTGAAATTGACCTTGTCAATAAATGTTTTATCTTGTGACCAAGTTTCAGATGTTAATGTCGCTCAGTTTTGGAGATATGGGGTTTTAAAAACTGCAGTAACTACAAAATCACACTCAAAACCCAGGCAGACCGCAGTAACTTCCAAACAGTGAAAAATGGCTTTAAAGTGTTTTGACTTGCCATCCAAAATGTGTTATAGGTAAATAGATGATAGTACCCAGATTTAACATGTATTAATGAAGTAATCTTTAGGCATACAAAAATATGACATAATTATTTTAATTAACCCCAAAAAAGCAGATATTGCACTCTGCTGTACGATTTCCTTAAATAATTATACAGGTAATGTACAGGCAAAGTGCAGTAACTTCAAATACAATGTTGTTTTCCCTCCAGCTTTCATAACTTAACCTAGCCATTTTGAAAATGAAATTTAATACCTGAATATATTGGAATGATGATGATCCAAATAAAATGGCTAGGTGAAGTTATGAAAGCTGGAGGGAAAACAACAGTGTATTTGAAGTTACTGCACTTTGCCTGTACATTACCTGTATAATTATTTAAGGAAATCGTGCAGCAGAGTGCAGTATCTGCTTTTTTGGGGTTAATTAAAATAACTACGTCATATTTTTGTATGCCTAAAGATTACTTCATTAATACATGTTAAATCTGGGTACTATCATCTATCTACCTATAACACATTTTGGATGGCAAGTCAAAAAACTTTAAAGCCATTTTCTCAGTTTCACTGTTTGGAAGTTACTGCGGTCTGCCTTGACAGGGCAGTATAGTTAGTGTACTGTATAGTGTTCTTAGTACAGAGTACTGTAGTGTTCTAGTTATCATTCTGCAAACATAGCCTGCTCTAAATGACGGATGGTGCCTCTGACATTCTGACTAACTCTTTCAATGAAAACACCATCTTGTTCCATGATACATCATGGAGCAAATACAGCTGCATTTCCATATGTAGGTATGTGCACTATTAACAGTATTGCCAGCTGTATAGCATGTAATGTGGATTGGTATTTTGGTTCCACATTGGCAGGACCCAATATACAGCACAACGTTTGTGAATTTTACATGTGCCAAGCGGATTGACAATTTTCAGATAATCTATACATTTTATTCTGTACTGTACATAGATACACTGTGTTATCCCAACGGTCACAATAGTTGCCGTCAACATGTTTGCTCATTCTATGACCACACTATACAAATTTGAGTAATTCAGCCAGGATGTAAACGGCTCTGGTCATGTGCACTGCACATATTGAGACCCTTTATTATTTCAATATTTGCTGGAAATACATTGATACATCATTCAGTAACATTTTCAGAGCCTTATAACAAACATTATTACACTATTGTGACCAGTGGGATTAAATGTGTAATATACATTACATTGTATGTACATGTTATAACATGCATGTATTTATTTTCTATATATATTTTCTATATATATATTTTCAATTTTAACATTGCCATAATGTTGGAGAGGGCAACACAATGTTTTTGTAAGATAAATAGATGTATACTCTTTGAATAGAAATAAATATAAAGAGTTTGAAGTTGTAACACAATGTTTTTGTAAGATAAATAGTTTCGATGAAGAACAAAACCTCCTAAATGCATACAAAAAAAGGGGAAAACTTCATATCTGCACTTTGCGAGGCACTAATACCTGGTCGTTATTGTTAACATATATAGTCCAAAAACAGTGTACTGTGTTTACAGTATTATTGTACATTGCTAACATACAGATTATATATGTATACTCTTTGAATAGAAAAAAATAAAATAGTTGTTTGAAGTTGATATAATGTGCTTGTGTAGTTATTTTTCTGTTAACTTATTCACATGGATTTTAAAACTGAACCTTAAGTTATAGTAACTGCAAATATTTGAGTTGATTAACTTAAAAATTTGAGTTGATTAACTTAAAAGAAATGAGGCATTAGATTGCCTCAATGTCTTTGAGTTCTGTTAACTTAATCACATGGATTTAAGGTTGAACCTTAAGTCACAGTAACTGAACATATTTGAGTTGCCTCCACTTGAGAACCTTAAGTCACAGTAACTGAACATATTTGAACTGCCTTAACTGAGAACTGTAAGTCACAGTAACTGAACATATTTGAGTTGACACCACTTGAGAACCTTAAGTCACAGTAACTGAACATATTTGAACTGCCTTAACTGAGAACTGTAAGTCACAGTAACTGAACATATTTGAGTTGACACCACTTGAGAACCTTAAGTCACAGTAACTGAATATATTTGAATTGCCTTAACTGAGAACTGTAAGTCACAGTAACTGAACATATTTGAGGTGACTCCACTAGAGAACCTTAAGTCACAGTAACTGAACATATTTGAACTGCCTTAACTGAGAACTGTAAGTCACAGTAACTGAATATATTTGAGTTGCCTCCACTAGAGAACCTTAAGTCACAGTAACTGAACATATTTGAACTGCCTTAACTGAGAACTGTAAGTCACAGTAACTGAACATATTTGAGTTGACACCACTTGAGAACCTTAAGTCACAGTAACTGAACATATTTGAATTGCCTTAACTGAGAACTGTAAGTCACAGTAACTGAACATATTTGAGGTGACTCCACTAGAGAACCTTAAGTCACAGTAACTGAACATATTTGAATTGCCTTAGCTGAGAACTGTAAGTCACAGTAACTGAACATATTTGAGTTGCCTCCACTTGAGAACCTTAAGTCACAGTAACTGAACATATTTGAACTGCCTTAACTGAGAACTGTAAGTCACAGTAACTGAACATATTTGAGTTGACTCCACTTGAGAACTGTAAGTCAGAGTAACTGACCATATTTGATTTGACTTAACTGAGAACCTTAAGTCACAGTAACAGACCATATTTGAGTTACCTTAACTGAGAATTGTAAGTCTTAGCCAACTGAAAACATTTGAGTTGATCAACTTAAAAAATTTGAGGCATGGGATTACGGCAATTTTTTTAAGTTCTGGAAACTTATTCGGGTTTACAGTGTATAGCAGTATATGGTGTGCTGTACATTTGAATCTGATCTAATTTTGCACACGGCCATCGCATTATAATGAGCTGGACAGGCAGTGTCCGCCTTTTTAACTCCTCCCCCGGCTTCACTCGGCTACTCTCGTCTACTAGTCGAGGCAAACCGAAATCCATCTCGAACACGCCTAATTCTAACCGTCATGCAAACCTGCGCAGATCTGCGTCCGCCTATCCCATCTCGAACACGCCTGTTACAGCCTCGTCTGCACGCAGAATTCCATCCCAAAACACTATAGTCTAAACGCAAAATTAAAAGTGAGACCGCAAGACGACTTTTGCGGTTTCTGTTCAGACTCTCTCCATCTAAACATGGCCTAAAGTCTTTGTTGAAGCTATGGAATTCAAACACCATTCTAAAAACATGATTTTCATAAAAGCAAACATTTTATTTGACTAAATCCCCAAAGTTCCTCCTACTAGTACAATTTCCTACTAGTACAATATCCTACCCTACCAGCAGACGTTGCTAACAATCTTTTCCCTATTTCTGTTAAATTGTAGTAAAGGCCTCTATGAGCTGAAGTGCACTTTCATTTCATATTTTCCAAACGTGTGTATTTAACAGCAACGGAATTTCTTTATAAGCAACAATCTACATAGTTCTAAAGAGCTAATGCCCCCTTTGATACAGTAAAAATATCAATAAAAAACAATAAAATATACATTCAACACTTGTCCCATACATATTCACACAAATAATCACCATTCAATCACTACTAAGTGTTACATTTTTCATACACTCCACACTCCAATCATAGTCCTCTAATTAAAATGCATTTAACTGGTCAGACTACTGCATATAGCCTCACTCCCTCCCCCATTTTAACACTCTAATCTCTCCCAACATCAAGTGTCTTCTATGTGTTAACTGTGTGAATTTTAACCTGATACTCTGTGTATGTATATATCTGATATTTGTGTACAAAATTTGCAATGTGATCAATCAGGATGCAATATTTCTACTGAAATGCAGCGTATTAATAGCTCAAAAATGTCCTGTGAAGCTGTTTTCTAGTTTCTATAACCATATCTATCTATCTATTTATTTATCTGTAACTATTTTTATCATTTAACATGTAGAGTAACCTTCTATTGAACAGATCTATTTGCTTTAAAGCATAGGCAGCGTATTTAACTTATAAAATCAAGCCATTGTAATGGATTAAAAATTACTTGTTGTGATTCGTTACCACCTTGTGGTGAAAAACGGAATTTCCTCAATGATTATAGTATTAGAACAGAAGCATTACTTCAGTTCCTTATATTTAAATGAATCCCACATGTGTTTAGCCCCTGTTGTTTTATTCAACTATCAACTTAATGTATGATCTGAAACTCATTGTCTATGGGAGTGGCTGGATCTGCGCTGACATGGCTGACATCATACCTCAATGACCGCTCCTACCAAGTGTCATGGAGAGGGACTCTGTCGGCCACCCGCCCGCTGCGGACGGGTGTCCCCCAGGGCTCGGTCCTAGGACCCCTTCTCTTCTCCCTCTACACTAAATCACTGGGTAACATTATCACATCTCATGGCTTCTCATATCATTGTTATGCCGATGATACTCAACTCTTCCTCTCCTTCCCTCCCTCAGATATCCACGTCTCTGAGCGGATCTCGGCCTGTCTGTCCGACATCTCCGCCTGGATGACGACCAACCACCTCAAACTGAACGTAAGCAAAACAGAATTGCTCCATCTGCCGGCCAAATCCTCCCCCCTGACCGACCTCTCCATCACAGTCGAGAATGCAGCTGTGACCGCGTCCCCGACCGCCAAGAACCTTGGTGTTGTCCTCGACAACCAGTTGAACTTCTCTCCTCACATCGCAGCGACAACCAGAACCTGCCGATTCCTCCTAAGCAACGTCAGAAGGATCCGCCCCTTCCTGACAAAAGAAGCCACCCAACTCCTCGTCCAATCAACAGTCATCTCCCGCCTCGACTACTGCAACGCACTGCTCGCTGGCCTCCCGGCCACTGCCACCAAGCCTCTTCAACTCATTCAGAACGCAGCGGCCCGCCTGATCTCAAACCTACCGAAGTCGGCCCATGTCACCCCACTTCTTAGGGACCTGCACTGGCTCCCCATTGCTGCACGTATCCGCTTCAAGGCCCTCGACCTAGCATACCGTGCGGCAAAGGGAACCGCTCCCGCCTACCTCCGGTCAATGGTCTCTAACTACACACCCTCAAGACCCCTACGCTCTGCATCTTCTGGCCGCCTTAGACCTACTCCTATCCAAGCTCCGGGAGGGTCATCAAAGAGAAGCCGCCTATTCTCAGTCCTTGCCCCACAATGGTGGAATGAACTACCCACCCCAGTTAGGACAGCCAAATCCCGTCCAATCTTTCGCTGTCGACTAAAGACGCACTTCTTCAACCATTATCTGAAAAAAAAAAAAAAATCTAACCCTAACTAACCTTACTGTCATGCACTTGCCCTAATAAACTAACCTACACTGTAACACGCAACACTTTGATGAATATTGTTACTCAGCTGATAGAGTTGTATGTTGTATCCTTCCTGATGACCTGTCGTACAGAACTTGTAAGTCGCTTTGGATAAAAGCGTCAGCTAAATGACTAAATGTAAATGTATTCACAAAGAAGTATATCTATTTCTAATCAAAACTTCAGTTTTGCAACTGAAGTCTGTTAGTAAAACCTCTCCCCCATTTGCCAAATGAGAAACGTTCCACTTCCCTGTAATGGATTTTCGTTTGAACCAATGAGAATTCACTTTGGTAGCAGTCATATCACACATAGGCCAATGAGAGACGTCGATATTCAACTCAAACTCTCCATTCATTCAAAATGCAGGAAGTAAAAAACTTTCGTTTTGGGACTTCTTAAAACACTTTTTTTATCACATGAAATCATAAGATAACATCCTTATTCTAATGTGAATCGATATAAACTATATTATACGTGTTTATGCTGTTCTTATGCTCTTTTTGTACCGTATATTATAGTTTTGAACGTTTTTGAAAACACGTAGTTCTTCAGTCCCAAGGACAGCGCCTTTATTAGAGTGCTCACGCTGCCTTATTAACTTATTAAGTGCAATTTTCATAGTCAAAAGTTTTGGAAAGATGTCTCTTTCTTTAGTACATAATATATGTAGACTTTCATGAATTTGTTCTCTATTCTTCAGAGCTTGAAAATGCGTCTTCAGGTACGTCAATGTCATTGTTTCTGGGACTCTGAATATACGTATTCTATTTTATTAGAATAACTTGTCTTCGTTCACTTTTTAACAGCACGGGGTCTAGCCAATTCCATCCTATTAGTAATAATTTGTACTTCGTTACCTGTTAACACTTTCCCCGCCAAAAACGCTGTACAGCGTTGTTGGCCGCCATGCGTTGAGCGCCAGACCTCGCTGTACAGCGTTATTGAGATCAATATTTCATTTTTTCTTCATGGCATTCATAATTCATATATACACCCACGACGCTGCAGCTGGACCCTATAGGTGACGGCAACGACGGCTCAATACCGCCGCCTGGTGGATGGTCGGGCGAGTTACACTCAACTACAGGATATGGCTGATGTGCGTCGATTAAACTCATCTGGCCGTCAGATATCGTTGCATGACTCCCAACAGACACAATGTACATAATGGATCGCTTTCTAAACTTAATAATCGATATGATTTCGGCGTTTATTGCGACATCGACCGGAAATCGACCTAGGCGATTGGCGTCGTATACCTGGGATCTTTCACCGCCAGTCTCTTTGACCCACGGTAAGAGGAATATAACGTTATTTTCAACCCAATTGTGAGTTTCCTTGTTAGCAAACCGATCTGATCAATATATCACCCAACCTACATAAAGCATTTACTGATGATCGGGGAATTATAAACGACCCCCCCCCCTTTCCTCCACGCATGATGAAGCATAATGTATACCGATCATATACAGTTGAATTTTTTAATATTGCGTGTATAGGGAAGAAACGCCAATCGATGATCTATATTATGCGTTTAGGCAGAAAACGATAAAAACATACTTATATTCTAGAAGGTATTTTTGTATGAATGAAAAAGTATAACATTCCCACATCCTGAACGATAGATAATCGATGTTGAATGGGCCATAGTAATGTCAATATAGCAATCAAATTTAAAAAGTTAAACCCCTACAAAGAAGGTAAACATCTCCATAGGCTTACAGTGGTGGCAGACTGGGTATATTGATGGGTATAACCAATGGCGGGGAATGTGTTAATCAGTGCAGGATCTAGCCAATCAACCTAGGATTATCATTTTATTTATTTTTTATTTATTTTTTGAGTTCGCGCATTTCCACCTCTGGCACTATTTTACCACAATGTTCTCTCTTTATCAATAGTAAGATTATAATTGTCATTCTATATTTGTCGTCACATCTCTAAACGGTGTGGGATCTTCCAATTCGTTTATTTAATAATAACTTGTCTTCGTGCACTTTTTTAACACAATGGGGACGAACAACGTATATATTCAAGGTCGCCGAGTGGCACTGCAGATTTGCCCTACTCTTTGAATTTGACAAAGTGCAATACCGGCCAGATCCTCTTAGGGGCGCTATCGCGATAATGCAGTGTTCCCTGTGGCCGAACGGTGGACTTTTTTACTTTCAATGGAGTTTTATGTTAGCTCGATTCAGGATCTACAGCAGGGCTATTCAACTAAATTGTTCAGGGGGCCACATTGTCAGAAACCCAAGGGGCCAGGGGCCGGACTGCCACGGCGCCTCCCCGTGCTATGAATATATGTACACTTGACACAACACGCAACCACATTTTCACAACTTTTATTTAAAGGGGAACTATTGTTATGGTTTGAAACCGACCCCAAACGCAAACGGCACAGAGAGAGTTGTTTCAGAGTTAGCCAAAATCAAGGGCGTGTTTATTTACTGAGTAACAAGAATGAATTAGGTGGTGAACAGAACAAACTGGGAAACAGGCATGTGAGGAATGTTTGCTGCTCTGCAGCTTCTCCCAGAAGGTGATGTTGTGGAATTTGTCCGTGACGTCTGAGCCGCTCTGCAGATCCTCCCAGCATATACTCCGGATGGAGGCGGAGAGGGAGAGAGAGAATCCGAGTTAGCTCAGCGCACAATTGAAACTGACAGGTGACTGGTGAGGTGAATTGTCCAAACAAATAATCCAAGTGACAGATCTTCGGTGTGAAACACACAGTGAGCAGTGTCCAGAGTGAAAACAATTAGGTAATCCAAACGTGTAATTCCAACAGACAAAAAGGTGAGAACAGTATGAACAAAAACAGGATCTCTTCGGTGCTTTACAAACACACAAAAAACGATAGATCCAAAAGACTGTTTACAAAAACTCACCAAAGCGCAACGCGTAAAGCGGGCAGATCAAACGAGGCGGCCGCTTCGTAACGGGGAAGCAGGTTCTCCAAACGGAATATTTCTCGAGAGTCCTGGGAAGCAACAGAACAGGGAAAGCAGCGACGGGAAGGAACAGGCAAATGCAGGGAATGTTTCAAAACGATCCAACATCAATATTAGGGAGATCAGGGTATTTAAAGCCACGGGGCGCTTAATGACAAGCTGTGACAGCTGCGGGATGAAATTGATCATTGCTCCAGAAGCGTGTGGTTGGGAGAGCACCAATCAAACGGCATCTTACAGGAAAGAAGCGTGAGGCGCGGAATGCAATTAATTTAACAAAATACCTTAAAGGAACAGAGCGAGTGGGTGGGCAGCGGACAAAACCTCACAGTACCCCCCCCTCCACGGGAGCCACCCGGCGACCAGGCCGACCCGGCTCGCCCGGATGGGCACGATGGAAGTCGGTGATCAGGCCGGGATCCACGATGAGCTGGCGGGAGACCCAGCTCCGTTCCTCCGGGCCGTAACCCTCCCAGTCCACCAGGTACTGGAACCCCCGACCCCGCCGTCGAACGCCCATCAACCGGCGGACCTGCCACTGGGGGTGACCGTCCACCATCTCGGGAGGAGGTGGATCCGGAGCATGAGGCATCAGGGGACTGAGAGAGACAGGCTTAACCCGGGACACATGGAAAACGGGGTGAATGTGCATGGACGCAGGAAGCTTAAGACGCACCGCCGCCGGACTGAGTACCTTCAGAACCTGGAAAGGTCCGACGAACCGGGGGTTAAGTTTCTTGGCCGAGGACCGAAGTGGGAGGTCCCTCGCGGAAAGCCACACCCTCTGCCCAGGGTGGTACGTCGGTGCAGGAACCCGGCGCCGGTCAGCCCCACGACAGGCGCGCTCCGATGACCGGAGCAGCGCGGTCCTGGCGATCTCCCAGACCTGACGGCACCGGTCGAGGTGGTCCTGCACGGAGGGAACTGCCACCTCCGTCTCCTGTGCAGGGAAAAGAGGGGGTTGGTAGCCCAGGGATACCTCAAAGGGTGAGAGGCCGGTGGCGGAACTGACCATGGAGTTGATGGAGTACTCTACCCAGGGAAGGAAACAGCTCCAAGAAGCTGGTCTCTCGGCAGCCATACACCGAAGAGCAGACTCCACGCTCTGGTTCATCCTCTCCGTTTGTCCGTTAGTCTGGGGATGCTAACCAGAGGAAAGACTGACCGTTGCCCCCAATCCCTTGCAAAAAGCCCGCCATACCTGGGAAGTGAACTGGGGCCCCCGGTCCGAGACGACGTCCCGGGGAAAACCATGGAGGCGAAACACGTGGTGTGTCAGGAGGTCCGCCGTCTCGGCCGCCGAGGGAAGTTTGGGAAGGGCCACGAGGTGAACCCCCTTGCTGAACCGATCCACCACGGTCAGAAGGCACATGTTACCCTGGGAGGAGGGAAGACCTGTGACGAAGTCCAGCGCCACATGTGACCAAGGACGGCTCGGAATGGGAAGCGGCTGTAATAGCCCGGAGGGTGCCTGGTGGGAGGCCTTGCTGCGGGCGCAGACCGCGCAGGCCAGTACGAACTCCTTGACATCGTTCCTCATGGTGGGCCACCAGAATCGACGAGCCAGGAAGGAGAACGTGCGCTGAACGCCCGGGTGGCAGGCGAACCGGCTGGTATGGCCCCACTGGAGGACCCGGGACCGGACCGAGTCGGGGACGAAGAGACGATGAACCGGTACATTGCCTGGAGCGCGATGGAAGCGTAGGGCACGCCTTACCACCCCCTCGATGCCCAAGGTGACGACTCCTACCACCCTGGCCTCCGGGAGGATGGGAGTCGGGTCCTCAGTGGTTGGAGCCCCCTTGGAGTGTAACCGGGACAGGGAGTCGGCCTTCGTGTTGCGGGAACCAGGGCGAAACGTCAGCGAGAAGTCGAACCGACTGAGGAAGCTGGCCCATCTTGCCTGCCGGCCGTTGAGGCGCTTGGAAGCACGGATGTACGTCAGGTTCTTGTGGTCCGTCCAAATGGTAAACGGCTCCTCGGCCCCCTCTAGCCAATGACGCCACTCCTCCAAGGCAGCCACAACCGCCAGCAGCTCCCGATTGCCGATGTCATAGTTCCTCTCGGCAGGGAGGAACCGACGCGAGTAGAAGGCGCACGGATGTACCTTCTGGTCCGTTGCAGACCGCTGGGATAAGATAGCTCCCAGTCCAGTATCCGAGGCGTCCACCTCAACGATGAACTGTCTCTTGGGGTCTGGATGGAGCAAGATCGGGGCGGAAGTGAACCTCTTCTTGAGGGAGCGGAACGCAGCACACGCCACTGGGGACCAGTCGAACGGCAGGGCAGGAGAGGTCAGTCTGGAAAGCGGTTCCGCCACTAGACTGTAGTTCCGGAGGAACCTTCGGTAGAAGTTGGCGAACCCGAGGAAGCTTTGTAACTCCTTCCGAGAGGTGGGTTCAGGCCATTCCTCCACTGCCTGGATCTTGCGAGGATCAGCTCGGGTCAAGCCCTTCTCCACGATGAAGCCCAGGTAATCGACGGAGTCGGAGTGGAATCGACACTTCTCCGCCTTGACGAAGAGCCGATTGTGGAGGAGGCGCTCCAGCACACGGCGGACATGCTGGATGTGTTCCTCGAGGGTCTTGGAGAAGATGAGGATGTCGTCTAGGTACACTACCACAAACTCCTCCAGCATGTCACGAAGGACGTCGTTCATGAGCGCCTGGAATACCGCCGGAGCGTTGGTGAGGCCGAACGGCATCACCAGGTACTCGTAGTGGCCCCTGGGAGTCTTGAAGGCGGTCTTCCATTCATCGCCCTCACGGATACGGACTAGATGGTAGGCACTCCGGAGGTCCAGCTTGGTAAAGACGGTAGCCTGGGTGAGAGGCTCGAAAGTGGAGTTCATGAGAGGTAGAGGATACTTGTTCTTAATGGTGATCTCGTTGAGCTGGCGATAGTCGATGCAAGGTCGAAGGTCCCCGTCCTTCTTCCCAACAAAGAAGAAACCGGCCGCCACAGGAGAGGAGGAAGGCCGAATGAGTCCTGCTTCCAAGGACTCAGAGATGTATTGATCCATCGCCGTCTTCTCCGGGACGGTCAGACTGTAGAGGCGGCTGCCGGGAAGGGGAGCCCCTGAGCGGAGGTCGATGTCACAGTCGTAAGGCCGGTGGGGCGGAAGGGCCTGAGCCCTGGACTTACTGAAAACCTCCATGAGGTCGTGGTACTCGGGGGGTATGGTCGAAAGGTCCGGAGGCAGCTCACCAACGGATCTCCGGGGCGGGGGACAGGACGCCGCCTGAAGACACTCGGCATGACAGGAGGAGCTCCAGCCCTTGATGGTACCGGAGGACCAGGCGATGTGGGGCTCGTGCAGCGCGAGCCAGGGCCGGCCCAGGACTACTGGGACAAGAGGGGATCTGGTGATAAGGAACTGGAGTCTCTCAACGTGTTTACCAGCAATGGTCAGCAGGACAGGGCAGGTGCGTTGAGTGATGTCAGCCAGGCGGTGTTGGTCCAATGCGAATACCTCCAATGGCCTCACTAGGTCCTCAAGTGGAATGTTGGCCCGGATAGCAAACTCGAAGTCTAGGAAACTCTTGTCAGCCCCCGAGTCAATGAGTGCCTCCACCGTGGCCCGTTGGTCCGCCCAGGCCAGGGTGACGCTCATTAGATGGCCAGGTGGTGCACGGCTCTGGGAACGAGAAAAACGGCTCACCAGGATCTCCCGGGGTCCCGGCGAGCCTGGTCTTTTGGCCGGGTGGGGCAGTTGGCGATACGGTGTCCCTCCCGACCGCAGTAGAGGCAAAGGCCGGACCTGAACCTCGCCTCCCGTTCAGCTTGGCTCAGATGAGAACGTCCCAGCTGCATGGGTTCCTCCTCGGTTACCGAACGGGAGGGAAAAAAACCACCAGTCGTGTTGGGAGCAGGGCGACCAGCAGTACCGTCATGAGTTCGGGGGGTCCGGAGTACCTCAGGAGGTCCCTGTCGGGTTCTCTCACGTCTTCTCTCCTGGAGGCGTCCGTCGATGCGAATGGCGAGGCTGAACAGGTCCTAGAGGGACTCAGGTTCCTCACGGGTCGCGAGCTGGTCCCTGACTGCGTCGTTGAGCCCCCTCATGAAGGTAAGACGAAGTGCTTGGTCGTTCCAACCGCTCTCCGTAGCCGCCAGTCTGAACTCCAGCACGTAGTCGGTAACCCCGCCGCTGCCCTGCCGGAAGGTACCCAACCGGGCTCCAGGGTCCAGACCACGGGCTGGATGGTGGAAAACCCTGCGGAGCTCAGCCACGAAGTCTGGGTAGGAGAAACAGAAGTCTGCCTCCATTGCCCAGGAGGAAGTGACCCACTGGGCTGCCCGGCCTGAGAGCAAGTTAGTCATGTAGGCCACTTGGGCTCCCCTTGAAGTGAAACGACTGGGTTGATGACGAAAAACCAACTCACATTGCATGATGAATGTGGCACAATCCTCGAAGTTACCGTCGAACAGCCATGGTTCGGAGAGACGGGGCTCCCGAGGTGCGGGATCGGGAGGCGCAGGGCCTGCCAGGGCTGCGGGTGATGCTCCGGCCAAGGCTCCTGAAGGAAGTGGGGGTACAAGCAAGGTGTTAACGGTGTCACTCAGCGTGTGTAAGTGGAGGAGAATACTTGACTGCTGGCTAGCCAGAGCGCCCAGGGACCCCTGAATAGGCAGGACCTGCTCTCGGAGTTCCTGTACTGCAGCCGCAGCCCTGTCTAGCTATTGGCTGTGTTCCTTGGTTAACTCAATCTGGCCTGCTAATGCTGTTCTGACTCTCTCGGTGTCGGCTGGGGTCGTCATGGTTGGATCGTAATGTTAGGGTTTGAAACCGACCCCAAACGCAAACGGCACAGAGAGAGTTGTTTCAGAGTTAGCCAAAATCAAGGGCGTGTTTATTTACTGAGTAACAAGAATGAATTAGGTGGTGAACAGAACAAACTGGGAAACAGGCATGTGAGGAATGTTTGCTGCTCTGCAGCTTCTCCCAGAAGGTGATTTTGTGGAATTTGTCCGTGACGTCTGAGCCGCTCTGCAGATCCTCCCAGCATATACTCCGGATGGAGGCGGAGAGGGAGAGAGAGAATCCGAGTTAGCTCAGCGCACAATTGAAACTGAGCTAACTGTGAATTGTCCAAACAAATAATCCAAGTGACAGATCTTCGGTGTGAAACACACAGTGAGCAGTGTCCAGAGTGAAAACAATTAGGTAATCCAAACGTGTAATTCCAACAGACAAAAAGGTGAGAACAGTATGAACAAAAACAGGATCTCTTCGGTGCTTTACAAACACACAAAAAACGATAGATCCAAAAGACTGTTTACAAAAACTCACCAAAGCGCAACGCGTAAAGCGGGCAGATCAAACGAGGCGGCCGCTTCGTAACGGGGAAGCAGGTTCTCCAAACGGAATATTTCTCGAGAGTCCTGGGAAGCAACAGAACAGGGAAAGCAGCGACGGGAAGGAACAGGCAAATGCAGGGAATGTTTCAAAACGATCCAACATCAATATTAGGGAGATCAGGGTATTTAAAGCCACAAGGCGCTTAATGACAAGCTGTGACAGCTGCGGGATGAAATTGATCATTGCTCCAGAAGCGTGTGGTTGGGAGAGCACCAATCAAACGGCATCTTACAGGAAAGAAGCGTGAGGCGCGGAATGCAATTAATTTAACAAAATACCTTAAAGGAACAGAGCGAGTGGGTGGGCAGCGGACAAAACCTCACAACTATTTTACTATTTCTTTCACTATTTGGGCACTTTTACACAATTCCTGTGGGTTTATGGAACACCTCTGTAATTTTTATTTTAATTCATTGTTTTGTATTTCTAATCAAGTACTCAAAAACAGCATTTTTCTACCTCAAGATCTTAAGCCGTTTTGAGCCTGGGCTCCAACCACAGTGGGAACTGTGTGGAAACTCAGCTGATTATCATGCAGCGGTGTCTCTCTGACATCACAAATCAGCACATTTTCAGATGACTCAGTTCAGTGAGGGTGAATATTGTGAGAGGAGAATTGGAAGAATGCGCCAATATGAGAATTAGAGACATAGATCATATTAATATAAGTCCACATAGCTAGGAAACAATGCTAAACACTGAAAAAGGCCATTTATAAGATAGTTCCCCTTTAACTACATTGCAAAAGTAGTATACTTTTCAAAAAAAGTGCTTCATTTATGTGCCACATCTGCAACATCTCCTGCAGAAAGTGCTTCATTTATGACTGTGCAACAACTGCAACATCTCCTCTTCAACATTTCAATATAAAAATAAAATAAAAAACAAACAAGTGCATGATGTGCATCTGAACATTCTAACATCAACACTTGAACAAAAAAACACATTTATAGTGCAGCTGAGCTTATGAAAAAGTGCTTCATGTCGGTGCAACAACAGCAAATCACAGCATCTTATTAGCACTTATTGTCGACTCTTAACTCTCAAACATCAGGGGGGTGGGGGGCAGACAGGCCTAGCCTACATACACACATCTAATGAGAGCGATTGCACTTCTTTGACTGGGCAATGGCAGAGAAAGAGGGTTCATAGGAAGTGAGGGCTACCCGCAAACAGTGATGCAAATGCTCATTTGTCAAGGAGGCATGGTTGCTTGTTTTAATGGCATTCATGTGAGAGAAACTGGATTCACAGGTGTATGTTGAGCCAAACATTGTTAGCACAGATATTGCCAGCGTTTTTATTTTGGGGAATGTCTTGACATTACATTTACATTTACATTTAGTCATATAGCTGACGCTTTTATCCAAAGCGACTTACAAGTTCTGTACGACAAGCCATCAGGAAGGATACAACTCTATCAGCTGAGTAACAATGTTCATCAAACAGTGTTGAGTGCTACAGTGTAGGTTAGTTTATTAGGACAAGTGCATGACAGTATGGTTAGTTAGGGTTCGTTTTTTTTTTTTTTTTTTTTTTAATTCAGATAATGGTTGAAGAAGTGCGTCTTTAGTCGACGGCGAAAGATTGGACGTGTTTCGGCTGTCCTAACTGGGGTGGGTAGTTCATTCCACCATTGTGGGGCAAGGACTGAGAATAGGCGACTTCTCTTTGATGACCCTCCCGGAGCTTGGATAGGAGTAGGTCTGAGGCGGCCAGAAGATGCAGAGCGTAGGGGTCTTGAGGGTGTGTAGTTAGAGACCATTGACCGGAGGTAGGCGGGAGCAGTTCCCTTTGCCGCACGGTATGCTAGGTCGAGGGCCTTGAAGCGGATTCGTGCAGCAATGGGGAGCCAGTGCAGGTCCCTAAGAAGTGGGGTGACATGGGCCGACTTCGGTAGGTTTGAGATCAGGCGGGCCGCTGCGTTCTGAATGAGTTGAAGAGGCTTAGTGGCAATGGCCGGGAGGCCATCGAGCAGTGCGTTGCAGTAGTCGAGGCGGGAGATGACTGTTGATTGGACGAGGAGTTGGGTGGCTTCTTTTGTCAGGAAGGGGCGGATCCTTCTGACGTTGCTCAGGAGGAATCGGCAAGTTCTGGTTGTCGCTGCGATGTGAGCAGAGAAATTCAACTGGTCGTCGAGGACAACACCAAGGTTCTTGGCGGTCGGGGACGCGGTCACAGTTGCATTCTCGACTGTGATGGAAAGGTCGGTCAGGGGGGAGGATTTGGCCGGCAGGTGGAGCAATTCTGTTTTGCTTAGGTTCAGTTTGAGGTGGTTGGTCGTCATCCAGGCGGAGATGTCGGACAGACAGGCCGAGATCCGCTCAGAGACGTGGATATCTGAGGGAGGGAAGGAGAGGAAGAGTTGAGTATCGTCGGCATAACAGTGGTAGGAGAAGCCATGAGACGTGATAATGTTACCCAGTGATTTAGTGTAGAGGGAGAAGAGAAGGGGTCCTAAAACCGAGCCCTGGGGGACACCCGTCCGCAGGGGGCGGGTGGCCGACAGGGTCCCTCTCCATGACACTTGGTAGGAGCGGTCATTGAGGTATGATGACAACCATGTCAGCGCAGAGCCAGCCACTCCCATTCTTGCGAGGGCCGCGAGGAGGATCTGGTGGTTGACTGTGTCGAAGGCTGCAGATAGATCTAGGAGAATCAGGACAGAGGAGAGGCCTTTCGCTTTTGCTAAGTGAAGTGCCTCTGTGACCGCAATGAGGGCTGTCTCTGTGGAGTGACCAGTCCTGAAGCCTGACTGATTAGGGTCTAGGAGGTCATTCTGTAAGAGATAAGCAGTAAGTTGGTTGGATACAGCACGTTCAAGTGTTTTAGAAAGGAAGGAGAGAAGAGAGACAGGACGGTAGTTGCCTATGACGGTAGGCATGAATACACTTTATCCAAAATGTTGTGGTGGATTCATTCTCAAGTGCCTGCTTCAGAGCAGATGATGCTTGCATGTCAATTATTTTAAGTTGCAGGAGACCTTCATCAATGTGAAGTGATGCAAGGAACTCTTGTCCTTTTGTGGAAATAGCAGCTACATTGGCAAATGGGTTGCTCACAAAATGCATCAATTCTCTGGACATGTCAAATTCATCAAATCGACTTGCAAAGTTTTCCCTCAATTTATCAATGAAATCTGTCATTAATTGAGTGACTTTTGGCTCAATTGTGCGTGTTAACGTTGACATGAAAAGAAAAAAGTTTAAAAAAAAAAATATTAAAAAAATATTAAAAAAATATATATTTTTTTAATTTTTTTTTTATTTTTTTTTATTATCATGTAATCTTTGGCGGGCCGGTCAGAATCATCCCGCGGGCCGGATCTGGCCCGCGGGCCGCCAGTTGAATAGCCCTGATCTACAGCCTGTAGCTTGGATTACGTTTTGCATCGCAGATTTCACCATGCAATAAGGGGATTTATCATCAGCCAATGGACATATCGATCTACCAGATGGCGATCGATAACGGGGAAATGCTCGGGGGGATCCCACCGGACCACGGTAAGATCTTTTTCACGTAAAGTACATCCCGATCTGGCCTTGTTTTGATAGCCATACAGGCGTTCGGCCTATGAGGCTAATGAGGTTAACACGGTTATTGGTGATCAATAATCAGAAACAACGTCCCCCCCTTTCATGCATACATGCGTGAGGATCGTGCCGATCATATGCAGTTTGAGTTTTAACTGGAGCGTATCTATAACCGAACTGCCATTGGATTTAACGTTATTAGCTATTAGCCCATTATCTCGGCTTCCAGGAAATATACTAGACCATATATACTATATCCGGTATAATGCTTATATTCACGGCGCTATAAAATGAGAACGTATTGATGATTTTTTTTTCTTTAAGCCATTTTGAATGGACGGTTTATGGTCTCAATTCACAATGAGAATGGACAGTATAAGTATAAGAAAGTATAGATTTAGCTCTACAAACAGCCCCACGTCTGTTTACATTTCCCGGTCCTCTTGAGATTAATTAGACTCATCCCAGTGGCCGCGAAAGTGTTAACAGCACGGGTTCTAGCCAATTCAGCCTATAGGTAATAATTTGTACATCGTTGCCTGTTATTGAGTGCAGGATCTAGCCAATTAACCTATATCTAAACTCCTACTATTTGGCAATTCGCCTGATAATGAGAAAACTTAAAAGATTGATTATTTTTATTCTGTGATTCTCCGTGAACTTTTTTGCGTCTGCCAACATGTTACTTTCCTCCCCGAATCAGTCATTCTCTCCTTCTGGCAGTGGTACACAATTTCACATTTTGTTAACATGTTGCAGTTCTACTCACCTTCAGCTTTTGAAGAAAGGAAACTCAGTGTTTGAAGAAAATAGCGATGTCCTCCTTAGTTGTTTGAAGAGTTCTGCTGTCGAGGTCCAAAAGTTGTTTGTTTCTTTTTTGTTGGTTTGGTCTTAATTCTGGTTTATCGTCCCCTGGTTTCTGGCACCATTAATGATGTTACAAATCAGCTGTGACTTTGTAAACAACGATGGCAACTGATCAATTCACGGCAAGAAAGTAGACGCTTGGATACAGGTTTGAAAGTCAATGGCTTCAGGTTCTCAGTCGATTTATTCAGCAGGGCATCAGCGGTAGAATACAGCAAATTCACAGGATACAAAAGAATCTCTCAGTGACACGGACAGCTTGGGTCTGTAGTGTGTTCTAATGTCGAGACTGCTCAGTATTTAAACACTTTCTCGACCCCCGTACCTGGTACTGGAGTCGACTGGTCCACATAGCATAATGACAATACATTTATTTGATCACAAAGGCTGACTTTCGTTCTATTAACATGGTAATTCACTTATTCTGGCTCCTGTGTGGAGGGTAATCTTGTTCCACCGGTATGTGGGTCCTCAATGTTTTAGTTTTGTGTGCGTGTGTGTGTGTGTGTGTGTGTGTGTGTGCGCGTGCGTGCGTGTGTGTGTGTGTGTGTGTGTCACATGCATATTCTAGTGTGTGTCTCTCTCGTCGTTCATCAGGTATACTACAAAACTGGTTCCTGGGTGGGGGTGAGATAGTGTGTGTGTGTGTGTGTGTGTGTGTGTGTGTGTGTGTGTGTGTGTGTGTGTGTGTGTGTGTGTGTGTGTGTGTGTGTGTGTGTGTGTGTGTGTGTGTGTGTGTGTGTGTGTGTGTGTGTGTGTGTGTGTGTGTGTGTGTGTGTGTGTGTGTGTGTGTGTGTGTGTGTGTGTGTGTGTGTGTGTGTGTGTGTGTGCCAACTTAATCAGGTTTACAAAGCTCAAGCCAAACTGGTCAACTAGCCATTCTGAATAATGCTATAATACTGTTGAATAACTATTACTAATCAATCAAAAATACACTATAATATCAAATCTATTGGCCATATGAACATAAAATATTACTTCAATGCCATAGCATTTTTCTGTTTCTGTCAATCTGTTTTTGAAGGGTTGGTCATTGGCAATGCATTTCATATTTCCAAGTATAGTAGTGGAGTTAACCTCAGCCAGCAGTGTTAATTCAGATCAACTCCTGTAACAGCCCCTCCCTGTCACTAAGGGTGTGCCTCAGGGCTCCATATTAGGTCCAACACTATTTTATATATACTGTATATATAAATGACTTAGCCAGCTTTGTTGGGGACTCTTCCATTCATTTGTATGCTGACAACACTATTCTGTACACATTTACATTTTACATTTAGTCATTTAGCTGACGCTTTTATCCAAAGCGACTTACATGTTCTGTACGACAAGCCATCAGGAAGGGCACAACTCTATCAGCTGAGCAACAATGTTCATCAAAGTGTTGAGTGCTACAGTGTAGGTTAGTTTATTAGGACAAGTGCATGGCAGTAAGGTTAGTTATTTTTTTTTTTTTTTTTTTTTTTTAGATAATGGTACAACACCACTGGCCCCTCCCCAGATAATGGTACACCACTGGCCCCTCCCCAGATAATGGTACACCACTGGCCCCTCCCCAGTTGCACTTTGCTGTTACAATCTAGTTTCAACAGCATCCAACAGGCCTTCTCCTCCTTACGCCTTATGTTGAACACCTCCAAGACCAAGGTCATGTGGTTCGGTAAACAGGGTTCTGTGCCCATTTCACCTCCCCATATAAAAACCCTCAACGGAATGATCCTAGAGCAGATCTCTGAATATAAATACCTGGGTATATGGCTGGACAACACTCACACTGTCTTTTCCCCATCATATTAACAAGTTGCAAGCGAAGGTCAAAAAAATAAAAAATTGGTTTTCTGTACAATATGTGCTCTTCTTTAACTTTTTCTGCTAGACTCACTATGGTTGAAAAATGACTATTCTTCCCATGCTAGACTATGGTGACACCATCTACCGATCTGCTTACAAAACTATACTCTGCAGAAGCTTGATGTTCTCTATCACTCTAAACTGGCCATCCTTACACACCCGTCGTGAAATACACTGGTTTATGTTAATCTATAAAACGTACGGTTGTGTTTTGTTTAAAGACACTTACCCCCTAATTGCTCCTGATGAGCAGGTAGGTTGGCACCTTGCATGGTTGCCGCCGCCATCGGTGTGTGAACGTCTGAGTGAATGGGTAAAACGTGAGGAACAAATTGTAAAGCGCTATGTAAATGAAGCCATTTACACACACACACACACGCACGTTTTATTTTTTTTGAACAAAAAGGGCGGGAAAACATAACGCAGATTAAACAGAGCTTTGCCCATCTAATGATTTCATTTTTTTTGCGTTGCCTTTAACCCATTGCAGATTACAGTACCAAAACATTTACTTTGACAAAGTTAGGAGTGAGTGCACCGTTCCTGGAGATACTGCAAGACTAGATCGATGCGTGGAGTGGACGGAGTCAAGTCAAGTCAAGAGATTTATTTGTCACAGCATTCAAGTATACAATGAAATGCGGGTGGTCTTGCCCGCAACGATGTGCAAATAACATATAATAGAATCAACATTGTGCAATAAACAAGTAACATTGTGCAATAAACAAGTAACATGTTAGGGTATATCGGTATATGTACATAAGTTATTTACAGAGCATGGAGGACATACTAGGTCCTTTGGTAGTGTCTTCCTGTACATGCTAATTTATACAATCTCCGGTTATACTATACTATTTTTAAAGTGACTGTGGTCATGTGAAAGTGGCTGCTAGTGTGTGAGCGTGTGTGAGCGTGTACAGTATGTGTGTTGTGTGTGTGCTCATGTGTGCTTGTGTGTGGAGAGTTCAGTGTTCAGGGCTCTGATGGCCTGGGGGAAGAAGCTGAGCCGAAGTCTCTCTGTCCTAGCAGCTGGTGTTCGCAGGCGTCTGCCTGACCTGAGCAGCATGAACAGGCTGTTGTTGGGGTGGTGTGGGTCTTTCATTATTCTGCAGGCTCTGGATTTGCACCTCTTGTTGTATAGAACCTGCAGGGGTGGTAGTGCAATACCCGTGGTACGCTCGGCTGAGCGCACCACTCTCTGTAGGGCCTTCTTGTCCTGTGCCGTGCTGTTTCCATACCAGGCAGTGATGTTTCCAGTCAAGATGCTCTCTACAGCTCCGGAGTAGAAGGACTGGAGTATCTTCCCAGATACTCTGAACTTCCTTAACTGTCTCAGATGGTAGAGGCGTTGCTTCGCCTTTTTTACGACTGAGTCTATGTGTGTTGTCCATGTCAGATCCTCTGCGATGTGGACCCCCAGGTACTTGAAGCTGCTCACCCTGTCCACGGTAGCCCGTTAATTCTCAGTGGTGTGTGTGTCTCCTGCTGTCCTCTCCTATAATCCACGATCAGCTCCTTGGTTTTACCAATGTTCAGGAGCAGGCTGTTGTCCTGGCACCAGCGTTCCAGTACCTCAACCTCCTCCCGGTAGGCCTTCTCGTCGTTGTCCGAGATCAGCCCCACCACCACTGTGTCGTCCGCAAACTTCACTATGGAGTTGGAGCTGAACTTAGCCACACAGTCATGTGTGTATAGTGAGTACAGCAGGGGGCTCAGAACACAGCCCTGGTGGGACCCGATGCTCAGGGTGATGGTGTTGGAGGTCTGACCCCCCACCCTGACCGCCTGGGGCCTTTCACTCAGAAAGTCCAGTATCCAGGCGCTCAGAGCGGAGCTCAGACCCAGCTCGATCAGCTTGTCCACCAGTCTGGTGGGGACTATGGTGTTGAACGCTGAGCTGTAGTCAATGAACAACAGTCTCACATAGCCCCCCTTCTGACGGTCCAGGTGAGAGAGGGTGCTGTGCAGTACTTGGGAGACCGCATCATCAGTGGACCTGTTTGGCCTGTATGCAAATTGCATAGGGTCCATATCACTGGGGAGGGAGGCACAAATGTGATCCTTGACCAGCCTCTCGAAACATTTCATGGCCACAGAGGTGAGTGCCACCGGTCTGTAGTCATTGAGACCTGCTGGGGAGGGTTTCTTTGGTACCGGGATAATAATAGACATCTTGAAGCAGGCAGGGACCACTGACTCCTTCAGGGATCGATTACATATGGTGGTGAACACAGGGGCTAGCTGGTTAGCACAGGACTTAAGTATGCACCCTGTTATTCCATCTGGGCCAGCTGCCTTTCTGGTGTTCACCTGCATAAATGCTCTTCTCACACTGTGTACCGTCAATGAGAGAGCGTCCCGCCCCCCCGCGGATGCCCCCCCCCTCCACAACAGCCGGCGCGCCAGCCGGCGTGCCAGCCTTGTATCCGGCTCTGAACGGGGTGTAACAGTGGTCGAGTGTATTTCCTCCCCTTGTGGAGCAGACAATGTGTTGAAAGAAAGACGGCATGACTTTTTTCAAATTCGCCTGATTTAAATCCCCGGCTACAATCATGGCCGCGTCTGGATGCTTGATCTGATGTGTGTTTAGATGGTCGTGTAGCTCCGCCAGCGCTCTGCCGACGTTCGCTTGGGGAGGGATGTATACTGCAGTCATGATTACTGCAGTGAACTCGCGTGGAAGATGGAAGGGACGACATTGGATCGAGAGGTGTTCCATGTCGGCGGAGCATGAACGGGAGAGTATCTGTACCTCCTTAGGGCTAGTCCAGCCGTTGTTGGTCATAAGACAGACACCCCCACCGATGCTCTTCCCAGAGGCCTCTGTATGGTCCGCTCTGAAGATGGTGAAGGAGTCAGAGGGAGAGATGCTGTGATCTGGAGTCGCTGGTTTCAACCAGGTCTCAGTGAAACACA
Source organism: Notolepis coatsorum (assembly GCF_963971535.1). Taxonomy (NCBI): domain Eukaryota; kingdom Metazoa; phylum Chordata; class Actinopteri; order Aulopiformes; family Paralepididae; genus Notolepis; species Notolepis coatsorum. The sequence goes on from NC_140170.1 coordinate 61,830,918, forward strand.
GGACTTGACTTGACTTGACTCTTGATTAGTAGTCTTCTGGACAAACCTCCCACCCTCAACAACATAATCCGAGGCAATGAAGTGTTCACTGCAGATCTTCATTCCCTGTCCAACGGGCTGATTGCGCCGCTTGAGTGCAGCCAGCCAACGTGCCAACAACACTGTTTTTTTCACTGGTAGTTTGTGGAAATGAACCAACTTTCCCCTCTCTTTCACACGGTAAAATTAGTTTGAACAGCCAGGAGCAATACAAAAAGAACCACGACGGTCCCGTTGTTTGGTAGGCAACGTTGCATTTACTGACTGACCTTCAAGACACTCCATGTTTACTAGGCAGCTAACCAGCAGTGTAAACCAGGAGCCAGACCAAACCAACACCGTGACGTCAGCAACAAAATGGCGGTGCACATGTTCATAAATGCTACATAAATGGACATAACAAATCGTTTTTTCTTAGAACCGCCTTATTTTTATAACGTGATTTTTTCTGTGGTTTATCTAAATACTAATTTGATGCTATGACTATGTTTATATCGCTATGCTTCATCTCCCATTTAATAACTCTGCTATACAGGGGTTGTGTAACTTGCCTTGGGACTTGGCAAGTTTAAAGAACGGGGACATGTAGACACTTGAATGTGTCCGATAAAGACTCTCAGATATTTAATATAGACATTGGAATGTGTTCGATAAGACTTTCAGATATGTTCCCTTAGGAGGACAAGCACTAGGGGGAGCTGCGGGACAGTCAGGCTGGTGGTCAGAAGAACGGCGACAGGTGTGCTGCAGAACACACGAAGAAGAGGGGTACACAGCCCCTTCCTGCTAAGACAACGATGGGAGGAGATGTGTGCGAGATGGCTCTGCCTGAACAACGAGCCCCAGGCTAATAACGTGACTTAGTAATTAGATATAGCACAACGCGCCATAAGTGTTATAAGAACAAGTATAGTATCGAGACGCCGTGCTAATGAAGAAGACGGTCAACCGACGAAGGTGAGAAGACGACAGAGAATTTGCTTGTTAGCAGTTAGGTCTCCATTAATGGAAAAGGTTTCAACATGTCCCCTGTACTTTGAATTCAAACAGTAAAGGGAGAGACTGATAATTGGATCCACGGTGTTAAGTGTAAGTAATAATATGCTTGAATGTAACTGCACTTTAACTGTTCTACAAGAGGGTGCTATAGGTGTAAGGAGACGTAGCTATTGTAGCTGACGTCATGTATCACATATAAGGGAATGTTCCCTCCCCTTCTATCTCTTACTGTCTCTCTCTCTCTCTAGCTCTCACAGAGAGCAGGTCTCATGGTGGAAATGTACAAATGAAATAAACCACGCCAGTTAAGGCTAAAGAAGACCTCGTCGTCATGACCATTATTTTTCTCCCCAGGTGACTCTGTCAACAGGTTATGGGCCCAGATCACGGAAGAGCAAAATAACGATAGCTAGTTAGCTGAAATGTTTAGGCTAGTTTAGCAGCGGGAGAACCGCGGGACGCTAAAGCTAAGCTAACAGGCAGCTAAGCTGATGTAACCTAGGTTTCAGATTCATAACTATTTAGTTATAAGAACATAAATAGTTAATGCCATTGAATAAGAACATAAATAGTTAAGGCTATTATGTAAGAACATAAGTAGTTAATATTATTGGGTACCAAGTCCTTTGAATTACAGCATTGCCCTTTAATTTACTTCATGACGCGAGATAGATATCACGACAGCCACGCCTTGCTTTACAGCAGGTGAATCTGCTACCGCGCAGATGCAGACACACATCCACGGAGATCGACACGCAGCTGAACGTTGCTGCTGCCGAGATGAAATAGCATGATAAAAACAGTTATCAAACAGTTATAAAAGATTCCCCCAGTTGCAAAACCAAAGAAGCGTTGCAGTTAAAGTAACCTACGGTTTTGGTGAGTTCGTCAACATTGTGCTGTTCATTGTCGAATACGCAAAATGGTTAGCTTCATGCTACAAGCTAATAATGCTACAAGCTAAATAACGTAACATTCATTTAACATTCTTAAATGGAAACTAGGAAGGAACCATTTCAGAAGTACTTATAATTGTATTGATATGCTGTACGATAAGAACATGGTCTATATACATTTTGACTGTTTTGAGAGTTTAATATAGAACGTGAGGAATGTCCCATATGCTAGCGCACTTTAGCCTAACTTAGCATGGGACAGATGGACATTCCCACGTGCTGTGATAAGATAAGATAAGGATAGCTAAAAGTAGCCTGATTGATTATTCATTCCGAAAGCAATGAAAGGATGATGAAGCAATAAAAGATGGTAAATAGCTTTTATTTTCTGAATGCCTGCTTGCAAGCAGGCCAGGTTTTTAGGTTACCCCAGCACCCCGTTCCACCCTGGAAGCAGTTCCAGACCACCCCCATCACCACGTGTGCCCACGCGGGGATGAGGCGGTGTGCCGGACCGATACAAGATGGCGAGCCAACCCACTGAACCTCTGATATAGCTCAAGGCTAATGCCAGCCTGATTCGAATACCCCTGTTGCTCAACTCCTGTTGCCTCAACAGTCCAGTAGGATTGAACTGATTGAACTTGAATCATAAGAACTTCCACCGATCGAACTGACCTATATCCTTTTCTGATACACGAACTGATTGAATGAGAATACAAGGACATTCCAAGGGCTTCGACCCCGTTCACCTTTTGTTATTTTGATATTGTATTTTGTATTTGATTTGATTTAATTTGATATATGGGTACTGATATTTCTCCTATAAGAAGGGAGACCTAAAGGGTAATTACACCCAGTAAGATACTTGAACCACTGATAAGCTACTTGAACCACTGATAAGCTACTTGAACCACTGATAAGATACTTGAACCATTGATATTTCTCCTATAAGAAGGGAGACTTAAAGGGTAAATACGCCCAGTAAGATACCTGAACTAGTACTGTATGTCTGTATGTCTAGCTAGCGCGCATTTAATGAATAAACCGGTCATTGCTAGGCTACAATCAAAAGATGGCGACCAGAGGCAGAAGCAAGTGGCCCACGTTTAACGGAAGGGCAGAAGAATATGAGCTCTGGGAAGAGCGGATGTTGTGCTGTATGCACGGAGTGGGGCTGAAAAAGACAATTTTGACGGGCCTCACGGGAGAAATTACGGAGGCCGCGCTAGCCCTGGATACTAAGCTGAATGCCGACGCATACTGCGAGCTAGCACCACTCCTAGACAAAACGAGCTTGGGGCTGATATTCTGGGACACAAAGGACAAAGGCAGAGAGAGTCTAAAAGTGTTAAGAGAATTGATTGATTGATTGATTGAAAACTTTATTAACAGATTGCAGAATGGGTACAATACAGTACAGCTCAATACACACAATTGTTAAGGGGATGCAGACCAGAGAAAGACTTTTGTCTTGTTTACATCAGGGTCCCCCATTTTCAATTCATCAGGACATATATGACATACATGACATACAGATAGACAGTACTGCTACATCTATACATTTATGACATACCAGATTTGCAAATACAGTACTGTTTGTGATACAAAAAGAGTCCAGAAAAGGGAGTATATACATTTGACGTAAAAACTGTACATTGGAGGAGGTTGGGGGGGGGTTGTGTGGGGGGGGGTTGGGTAGGGAGGGGTTGGGGGGGGGAACACTGTACAACTGTACAAGCAAAACTGTACATTGGGATATTGACAACCATACTAGGTAATTTACATTGGTGGGGTTGGGGGGGGGGGGGGGCACTGTACAAACAAGCAAAACTGTACATTGGAATATTGACAAAACCATACTAGGTAAATTACTGTACATTGGAGGGGGTTGGGTTAGGACATTTACAGGGGCCAGAACACTACATCGGCAGAGGTAGGCCCCGGATTGTATCCCTGTATATAACTTTGACCACGCTGAAGAAAGCTAACACAGAGACTGTGACTGAATACGTCATCAGGGCGGAACAGATCATCACGGCGCTCAAGAGTGCAGGAGAAGCACCGAGCGATGGACTAATGATGGCGATGGTTATGAGGGGACTACCGGAGATGTATAAACCATTCACACTGTAACTGATGGGTACAATTCCCTGACTGTATTAATAAGTATGGTATCATTAAACCACTACTGTCTTATGTACATTACTACTGGCCATACAGTACACAGGTATATGAGATGAACACCTCCACAATGACACGGTTCCACAACAAATCTTGGTTAGAATAATATTTATTAGCAGCAATAATAGTATATTACATTACTTTACTTAGAGTCGCGCTTGTAAGGCGAAGAATGTGCGTGAATAAGTCAAGAGCGTAAGTCCATTAGAATATTACGCAGGAGATAATGAATACCACCTGTATCTTAGGAATTATATCTATGGTACACTAGTAGGGCAGCGGGAGATACTAGTAGGGTCCCTCCGGTTGTAGGCCAGCAGGGGGAGGAAATGTTCGAATGCAAAGTCTGGATCACCGGGGAATCAATAAGCTCCAGCTACGGGAGACGGTACATGACTTCCTTGATCGGCAGACGAAAGCAGCAGCTATTCTCCGGTATGCGGTGCAGCATGGAAGAAAGCTAGCCAGCCTCAGGCGTCCTAGAGGCGGGCTCGACGATGCTCCTCACAGGGTAAATCCCACACAGTTGTGGGTGTAGACGATTCTCCGCTCCATCAGATACAGGACCAAAGCAAATATAATCCAGCCGAAAAGGGCTCTGTAGTCGTCGGGTAGGTTATCCAGTGTACATATCCACACGGTCCTCGTCTAGGGCTCCTCGGATGACAGCACCAGGTTAAGCCGTTAGGAGAATGAAATATTATGGTCTGTACTAGGTAAAAGGGATATTCCGTGTATATGTACAAAGAATACACAAGGGATATCAGACGATATACAAATACTATGCAATATATATCAAGTAATAAATATATATATTCGGTTTAATCTGATCCTTCGTAACAGCCGCCTCCTAATTAGTCCGCACCTAATTAGATAAGCAGAGACAGATTAACCGCACTGTCCACTACTCAATGTCCGTTGTGAGGGTAGGGCAATTCACAAAGTCAGTGGGTCATGGTCGTCATTAGGAGAGTCGGGGAGCCTTGGCAACTCTATCAGCCTCGCCACGGGTCGGGTGTATGTCCGCCTCTGGCCGAGCACTTCTGCCGCTCTGACCTTTCCGTCGGCACCAGTGATCACTTTGCTTACGCGGCCGGCCGGCCACGCAGCTCGGGGTAGTGACTGGTCTATGATCATGACGACTGGACGGGATGAAGGGGGGCTTAGGAGGAAGCGGGCCTGAGACTGCTTTGATCTGTGCTTGGCTGTGCCTCCTCCTCCTCCGTCTGTTTCTCTTGTTTGCTCTGTACCCCGTCTGAGGAGGGGCCGGTTCCGGCCGCCCCGTCAAGGAGTCGCTTGGGGTGCTAGGTTCGAGGTCAGCTACGTCTGGAGCGCAGCTGAGGGGGGTGGAGTTCCGAACTCCCTCTTGTGCCCACGGTTCTCTCACAGGCCTCTCGCTTAATGTCAATAGCCTCTCAACGGGCTGTACGAGGGAGTGGCCGGTGTCGCTCGCCTTTGTGTGTAGGCAGCGTGTAGACGTGGGTTGACTGTCAAGTCCGTAGAGGGGGCCCTGGAGCGTCCACCTCAGTCGGGTCTGAACCGCGACTGGGCATCCTTTGGGTCCGATGTGGGCCGCCTCAATTGGGAGAATAAGGTCCGCGTGGTCGGAGCCGATGAGCAGGGTCGGTGTGGCGCCGTCGATAAGCGGTATAGGTAGTTGACGTAGGTGCACATACTTCGCCATCAGCTGTGGGATGGGGTAGGTGTACTGTGATAGGCCTATGTCGTGGCTGGTGAAGACGTTGGTTATACTATACTGCTTCTCGGGCTGGTCCACCACTGCTATCTTGAAGGAGACCTTCTCACCTTTTATGGTCTTCTGGTCCCTTCTGATGGTGCGTATTGTCATGGTACCTTTGGCACCCCGCAGGCCCAACTGGGCTGCTGCGGAAGCGAGGAGGAGAGTCTTTTCAGACCCGTCGTCCAGGACGGCGTAAGTGTCCAGGACCTTGTCCTCGTAGCTCAGGAGCACTCTGACCACTTTGATGAGCACTCGGGGGGTCCCGCTATGCTGGTCAATGTGGAGCACTCCTGTTGGTCGGTTGCTTTGGATCGTCTGGGGTGGTGCCGACTCGCGGTCGTCCGAGTAGCACCGTGACTCCCAGTGTCTGCTGTAGCAGTCGGGACACCAGGGAGCGGTCTGGTGGATCTTTGGTACTGGTGCCACCGCCTCGGCCTGGTACATTACCGTGACGGGCCCACTTTGTTGTCCTGGCGGACGCCTGTTGATGTCATGCAGGACCTCCAAGTGGGCGCCGCCGCACCTGCTGCACTTCTTCTTCAAGCAGCACTCAGCTGCCATATGGCTGCGCGCGCAGCGGAAGCAGCGGCGGTGGTCTTTGACCCACTGACTCACCTCGTCCGTGGTCAGCGTCTTGAACTTGTCGCATTGATACAGCCGATGTTCCCCTTCACAGTACTGGCATTCAATCTTCCACTCCTCTTTCGTCGAGGGGGTGTTGTGGTTCTTGTGCTGCGGTACTGATTCGGCTTGGTGCATAACGGTCACCGACCGGCGGTTATCATTTAATCCCCGAGGTCCTGGTCTTGGGCTTGGTCCACTCCATACGAACGTGTCCAGTCGTAAGCTGCTGACCTCCCTGGCGAGGAACTCAGACAGGTCTAGGAGGGATGCCTCTGGGCCGTTGGGGTCACGGTGGTCTCTCTGCCGCCGAAAACGCTCTTGTCGGGCGGGAGGGAGCTTCTCTAATATTCTCTCTACATTAGAGTTAGCGTACAGTTCATATATCCCTTTTTCCTTTTGGGACCCCAGCATCCCTACCAGGGACTGTACCTTGATAGAGAGGTCATCTAATGCTCTGTTGTCTCTGGCTGGGGGGAGACGGTCAATGTCTCTTATCTCTTGTATCACGTAGTCCCATATGCGTCCATAACGTTGGTCGAGGGCTACTAGAGCCGCGGTGTATGGGGTAGTAGAGTTGGAATATGCCAGCGTTATATTGTGCTCTCTGGGCACCTTCAGGTGCTTGAGTAGGATAGCATACTTGTACGTTTCGTCTGGTACATCCTGACATCATTGTCTCTAAGCACATTCGTAGCTCTGTGTACTGTGCTCTGTTCTCGTGTGTGAAGTCCGGGAACGTCGGTGTGCCAAGGTACGATGCCATGGATGGCTGGCACATCGGTGAGCGTTGGGGGAGAGGCCTCCTGGGCGAGTCTCCCTGTGCGTGTCGTCTTGGGCTGGTACTTGGTGGGTACCGAAGCCCGGGTACCCAGGTGCTGTTCCTCGGGGCTGGCGGTGCGTCAAACTCACCCGTGAGTTGAGTCGGGGGTTTGTAGCGCAGTGCCTCGGGGCTGACGTCTGGGCTGTACTGGGCCCCCTGGTCCAGAGTACGTTGCTGCTGGTCGGGGCTGTACTGGGCCTCCTGGTCCAGAGTACGTTGCTGCTGGTCGGCTTGACATTCCTCCTCTTCCTCCTCCTCTTCCTCTGCTAGGTCCTGGAGTCTTCTGTTCAGTCTCTCGGTGTGGTCCGGTTCTTCCCGGTTGCTGGGTCTCGTATGGACCGGCCGGGGAGGGGGTTCGGAGACGTGGACAGGATCCTCCTGTTGGCGGGGTCCCGGGTCGCTTGGTCGGGTAGGGGAATGTGCCCTAGACCCTTGTCGTGATGATCTCCGGGAGCTCCGTGCGGAGTGAGGGGGTGTCGCCATGGCAATCAATTTGTCCATCAGCTGCGCCTGCAGCCGGTCGCGCTCTGCCTCGCGCTGGGCATGGGCGGCGTCGCGCACTGCTTCGCGCTGGGCATTGGCGGCGTCGCGCTGTGCATTGGCGCTGGCATGGGCGGCGTGGAGCTGTGCATTTGCGGCGTCGCGTTGTGCATTGGCGGCGGCGTGCTGTGCATTGGCGGCGGCGTGCTGTGCATCGGCGCGGCTTCTTTCAATGTTCTCTTCCGTCTGAAGGCGTCTGGTCTCCAGTCTAATGCGGTCGTCTTCACTCCTTTGTTGCGCCTGGAAGCGATCTCGCTCGGTTGCAGAATGTTCGCGTTCACTGAGGGCTTGCGCTTGGAGTTGCGCGTGAAGGCGCTCTCGTTGGTTTGCAGCTTGTTCGCGCTCGCTCGTCTGTTGCGCTTGAAGTCGATCGCGTTCGGTGGAGGCTGCCAGGGTGGCGATGAGTGCCTGCGCCAGCATCTTGTCCGCTTCGCTGGGGGAAGACACAGGCGGAGGTGATCGGCTTCTGGCAGTGCTCGTTGGAGATCCGTTCTCCTGTCGCGCTCCGAGGAGGTCCATCTCCTGGGTGTGCGTCTCTTCTGGTAGTGGGTCGGGTTCCGTCCCTGGAGGGCTTTCTTTATCCTGGAGCTCTCCGGGGACTACCTCGTTGGCGTCGGCGGGGGGTAAAGTCATGTCAGGTCCCTCCTGGTCCCCCCCGTGAGCTTGGTCAGTTACGTTAGAACCCACTAGGGTCTCTACTGGCGGGGTCGCCTGGTCGGTAGGGTTTGACATACTTTTACTATCCGCTTTTTCCGCGTTTAACGTCTGTATAAAGCTAGGTAGTAGACTGACAGCGTAGTCCTCTAGGTAACGAGGTGGCTGCCGTCTGCGCTGCGGGCGATCTAGTTTAGGAGAACCGTTTGTGGAGTGTTCATCATCGGCCATGTTAATATTAATATTATATTAATATTACGCTAATTACCCTCCGGCTCGAAGGACCAATTGTAACTGAGGGGTACAATTCCCTGACTGTATTAATAAGTATGGTATCATTAAACCACTACTGTCTTATGTACATTACTACTGGCCATACAGTACACAGGTATATGAGATGAACACCTCCACAATGACACGGTTCCACAACAAATCTTGGTTAGAATAATATTTATTAGCAGCAATAATAGTATATTACATTACTTTACTTAGAGTCGCGCTTGTAAGGCGAAGAATGTGCGTGAATAAGTCAAGAGCGTAAGTCCATTAGAATATTACGCAGGAGATAATGAATACCACCTGTATCTTAGGAATTATATCTATGGTACACTAGTAGGGCAGCGGGAGATACTAGTAGGGTCCCTCCGGTTGTAGGCCAGCAGGGGGAGGAAATGTTCGAATGCAAAGTCTGGATCACCGGGGAATCAATAAGCTCCAGCTACGGGAGACGGTACATGACTCCCTTGATCGGCAGACGAAAGCAGCAGCTATTCTCCGGTATGCGGTGCAGCATGGAAGAAAGCTAGCCAGCCTCAGGTGTCCTAGAGGCGGGCTCGACGATGCTCCTCACAGGGTAAATCCCACACAGTTGTGGGTGTAGACGATTCTCCGCTCCATCAGATACAGGACCAAAGCAAATATAATCCAGCCGAAAAGGGCTCTGTAGTCGTCGGGTAGGTTATCCAGTGTACATATCCACACGGTCCTCGTCTAGGGCTCCTCGGATGACAGCACCAGGTTAAGCCGCCCAGCCTGGATAAGCACACTAGCTCGGTACGAGGAAGCGTTGGTAATGCTGGTCACTGTAGAACGGTAGCCGCACGATACACTATACATAAATAGACTATTACTTAATAATAGAATAGGTCGAACTCGACGGTACAGCGTTAAACTCTGACACTTCAGCTATCAATTCGCACGCGGTCTCAAGGCTCTATTTTGGGGCAAAACGGGCCCAACTTCACAGCACGTTGTATCGTGGTGTGAGGCTTCACTTATTGGGTAACTCTACTTCTGTATTCACCTGCGCTGTATTTATACGTTAGGTGAACAAACTAGTACCAGCCTTATTCCTGTCTCGTATTTTTGCGCAGAGCCGGTCATGTCCAGGCATGTCTTTGGCGGTGACTTTGAACTAGACCTTGGGGGTATGGCAGTGGCGCCTAGTGGATCGCTATCCAATAGGAGAACGAAATATTATGGTCTGTACTAGGTAAAAGGGATATTCCGTGTATATGTACAAAGAATACACAAGGGATATCAGACGATATACAAATACTATGCAATATATATCAAGTAATAAATATATATATTCGGTTTAATCTGATCCTTCGTAACACACACTGTTGGTGACACACAGTTCAGCGGACATGTCGCTGGGGGAGTTCAAGGCCAAGCTGTGGAACTTCGAGGCCTCAGAAGACTCAGACCCGGTCGCCGAAGAGGCGGGAGAAAGGATAATGAAGGCCCGGGCAGCGCCAAAGAAAAAGACTGGACCCCTGACCGAGATGGCGTGTTGGCGATGTGGAGAAAAGGGTCACTGAAAAGATAAGTGCATAAAAACTGTTTGGTGTAGTTCCTGTAAAACTTCGGGACACGCAGACAGAGTGTGTAGAAAGAAGCGCAAAAAGAGCGCTCGGTAGGCGCACGTGCAAGATGGCGGCTATGTGAAAGATGGCGGCAGCGGTGGACGTGAGGCGAGTCGAGAAGACGCCCGGAGAGCAGCGGGAAGAGTGGACTTCACCTTCGGGGCGCAGACAGCATACGCCAGCCAGTCAACGCAGCAGCAGCAGGTCCAAAGCAAGGGACTGATCGTGGACACAGGTGCGTCGTCCCACATTATCAATGAGAGGAACCGATTCAAGAACTTTGACAGCACCTTCGAGCCGGAGAGACACAGCATGGAGCTGGCAGACGGGAAGCGCACTTTCGGGTTGGCGCAGGGGAGAGGAGACGCACAGGTATGCCTCATAGACAGTGAGGGGCGCCGGTGTACAGTGACGTTGAAGAACGCCCTCTACATACCCTCGTTCCCACAAGAACTATTCTCTGTAAAATCTGCTACTGCAAACGGTGCCAAAGTGTTCTTCAATGAAGGTAACGATGTTCTTGTGGAGCCTGATGGTACGAGATTTAACATTGAGGTGTACAAGAGAATGTATTATCTACAAACAGAATGTAATGAAAATAATAATAATAATAATAATAATAATAATAATAATAATAATAATAATAATAATAATAATAATAATAATAATAATAATAATAATAATAATAATAATAATAATAATAATAATAATAATAATAATAATAATAATAATAATAATAATAATAATAATAATAATAATAATAACTTTATTTGTATAGCACTTTTCATACAGAGGTTGCAGTTCAAAGTGCTTCACAACAGTAAAAAATACAGGCATGAGCGAGCATAGCAAGGTATGGTAAATCACAGTGTTTCACATTAGGATCTAGCATCCTAATAGGCTCTCTATTCAGTAATACAAATAATAAAATAGTTTAAAATGATTAAGTTTAAAAATAGTCTAAAAATTATAAAATAGAACGGACATACAACAACAGTAAAAAATACAGGCATAAGCGAGCATAAAATAAAAAATGTAAATAGCAAGGTTACAGTAAAAAGTGTGATAAGATTGTTCAATCAGATGAAAATGGCCCAGTTTGTCACGCCCCCGGTCCTAAGGGACCGGTCATTGGACTTGCAGCACCTCTCATGAACATTACACCACTGCATTTGTGTTTATCTATGTTTATTAATTTGTTATCTGTTGTGCTCACTTGTTTGTTGTCTGTGTATCTGTTGTGCCCCATTGTCTAGTCTAGTGTATTCTCCCCCTGTTTGTATCTATGTGTTATTTAGTCTCCTCATGTTTCAGTATGTTACCCCAGGCTGTTCAGTCTTTTACACACAGCTGGGTCTTGTTTCCAATCACCCTCATGTGTCAATTAGTCTGTGTATATAGTGTTGTTGGCCCTGCTCTCCTGGGCTCGGTCATTGTTCATGTTACCCTCGTCCTGCCTGTTGTCAACCTTTTGTTTCTTCGTTCTTATCAGTGAGTCAGTTTTGTATTGTTTGCCACGTTAAAGTAAAGTGCTTATTACTTTCATCCACGACTCGTGCTTCATCTGTTTTCATCCTGCACTACCTCTCCTCGTGTTAAATCTGCATACCGGGTTCTACTCCTCTCTACCATCGACATGCCAGCGAAACGCTCCAGGAATCGTAACACAGTTAGGAGAATCAACCTTGGCACGATGTACCTAACTGGAATGGTAAACAACTTTGCTAGATTTAGGTCAAAAGTCATCTTCTCCTCACAACAGAGCATCATATAGCTCTGTTTACAGTTTGATTCAGTAATACAAATAATAAAAATAGTTTAAAATGATTCAGTTTAAAAATAGTCATCAGTAAGAAGTAAAAGGTGTGATAACAGACACATAAAATGATATGTGTAATGTCAGTCATGATATTCAGACATGGCATTGTAATTACGAGGATATACTGAAGCTGCTGGCGGTGACAGTAGGCATGCACATTAACGGTGAAAAGCATAGACCTAACAAAGAATGTGATGTGTGTATAAAGGGAAAGTTCACTCAAACAAGGAACAGAGGTACCACGGAAAAGGTAAAGACACCACTTGAGCTAGTTAACACAGATCTAGCTGGTCCAGTAAATAATGAGTCCATAGGTGGCTTTCAATATGTGCAGTCTTTCACAGATGTGTGTACAGGGGCAGTGTTTGTTTACTTTCTCAGAGCAAAGAGTGACACACTCCAGGCCACAGAAAAATTCCTTGCAGATGTAGCTCCATATGGCAGCATAAAATGCTTAAGGTCCGATAACGGAACAGAGTTCACAAATAGAGAGTTTCAGTCACTGCTGAGAAGGAACAAGATCAGACACAGTCCTGTCCTTACTCCCCGCACCAGAACGGGATTGCAGAGAGGGAAGGACACACTCTTTTCGAAATGGCTAGGTGTAAGCTAATAGATGGTAACTTATCTAAGAGTCTATGGCATTATGCGGTACAAGAAGCCGCTTACACCAGAAATCTGTGTTTTAACAAGCACACGGGCACCACCCCATATACAGCACTGACAGGAAAAAGGTGTGATCTAGCCAGGATGCACAAGTTTGGGTCAGTGTGTTATGCTTACCAACAGGACAGGGGAAAACTCGAATCCAGGTGTGAAAAAGGACTTTTTGTAGGGCATGACAAGGGCAGCCCCGCTTTTCTAGTCTATTATCCCGGTAAGGGGAAAGTGCAAAAGCACAGGTTAGTAAAGTTTGTCACAAAGACAACATGTGAGAACGAGACACAGACACAGGAGCCAGAGCTGGACTCCAGAGTAGGGTGTGAGGAAAGAGAGACACCACAGCCTAGTGTACTGAGCACAGACATGCAGACAGACGGTCAACAGCCCCCAGAGGATGATGACGAGAAGCACCCTAGGGTGATGTCACGTGCCTCATGCAGTGGGAGATATCCCCCCCAGGAACATAAACCCCCAAAGTATCTGAAAGACTATGCCCAGAGATAAAGTGACAAGGATGACATCATGACAGTACACTTACCAGCATAGATTACTCCTACAGAGTAGTGAGTGGTGTACCTCAGACCTTTAAAGAGGCCATGCTATCCCCTGAGTCAGGCAAATGGGAGAGAGCGCTGGATGAGGCGATGAGGTCCCTAGAGGACAATCATACTTTTACTCGAACAAAGTTACCAGAGGGTAGACAGACAGTGGGAGGCAAATGGGTGTACTCAATCAAGGAGGGTATTGAAGGGCACGACAAGTACAAGGCCAGGTTTGTAGCTAAAGGTTACAGTCAGAGGGAAGGAATAGACTACGGTGAGACATTCTCCCCTACAGCCAATCTGCCCAGTGTACGGGTAGTGATGCAGAAGGCAGCTGAAGACAGCCTACCTGCACGCACCCATTGATAGAGAAATATATATAGAACAACCTGAAGGTTACGAGAAGAAAGGCGAGAAGCTAGTGTGTAAGCTAGAAAACTCCTTTTACGGCCTGAAACAGTCTGGGCGAAATTGGAACGCGATGCTTCATACATGTCTAATTGAAGATCACTTCATACAGAACCCAGTAGCCCCCTATGTTTACACAAAGGAGTCAAAAGAGTCAGGAAAAGGGATAATTGTGATTTGGGTGGATGATTTAATCATCGCAGCAGACAACACTAGAAACCTAGCGCAGGTGAAAGGTATGCTCTCCACCAGATTCAAAATGAAAGACCTAGGTAGGTGTTATAGTCTGGTCAGTTTACGCATAATGGCTGCAAAAAATGATTAACATTTGAGCCAATGTTTTTCTGTTCATTTAGGGCCTGATAAACAAAAAAATGCAAGGAGCCCAAAAAATATGCTAGGCGAAGTCCCTGAAACGGCCACGCCCACTTTTTAGGCCTGGCATTTTGTATCTCGGCTCCTGAAGGTCACAGAGAGTTGATTTTGGGCTCAAAGGTTGCGGAAACACCACATTTATATTAGTGTTATGAACAAACATATGCCCTAAAATCTTTACTTTTTCAGATATTTGTAAAAAAAATAACTGCCATTCCGCCACGGCCGTTTTGGCTACGGCCGAAATTCGAAACCGCTCTGGGTGTATCGCGTATCATGGGAGAAGAGTTTTCTCATTCATACTTTGATTTTATGGGTGGGCTGCACCTTGAGAAGGTTTCTCTGGTCTGTGTTGGCCAGTTGATAAAAGGAACTGGCCTGGATACCATCTTAACCTCAGTTAATCTGAACATCACTGGTCTGACAACTGCTGTATGTGATGTGAATTCCATAAAGAAGGCTAGATACTGCATTCAAATCCTGGCTGTGGTCCTGGCCAATAAGAGAGACGAGGCATTCCATGCAAAACATCTAGAGGACAACAGTTTGATTTGGAGCAATTGGGTGGCCAATGAAAACAGCCCCATGTTTCACTGCTGGACCAATGTCCTTGAAGCAATCTTCATCAGATACTTTCGGGAGGCCAACTTCATCATGATGGTCAGTGGACTTGAGCAGCTCATTCCTCTTTACTTTGCACTTGATCATACACACTATGCCAGATGGACATCAGTGTTTCTTCAGGATCTCAAAGAGCTCAAATGGAGACACCCAGAGTTGTTCAAGACATTTCTATCAGGCTTTTCCGCAGTAAACACCAGAGGTAACCGATTTTCGAAGATTGTATGTGATCAAAAGCAGGAGCATAATATAAAGGTCAAGTCTGACACTGGATACGTCGATATCATCAATCGGGAAGATCAGGAATTCTTCAGGAAACTCTAACTTGCCCTACCCGAAATCCAGTGCTACCTAGCTGAGGTCGAAGGACAAGATCTAGCACACGGACACAAAGAAATGCTGGACTCCTTCAAGGAAACGTTTTCAAGCCACACTCTCAAGGTGTATCAGGGGATCCTTACCAACCCCTTCAACCAAGCTCAGTTCATGAGGTTGAACTCATCCATTCCCTTCCCAGATGTGGTAACTAAAGATGCCAGCCTTGTTTTTACAGTTGGCAAAACACAGCATGACCAGTTTGTGCAGGAGCGATTTGTATATGCTCAGAAGGATGTTAGTGCGAAAATCTCCCGAAATGCCCTGAAACTCCCAAGTTCAGGTGCAAAAGTCCAGCTTGCTAGCCCTGCAATCAAGCCACCTAAAGGAACCTTTGCAAAGCTGAAGGAGGCCTGCAGATCAAGAGAAGAAGAGACAAGGAGGCTTTTTGGTGGTGAATTCACAGGTAAATCTAGTTGATATAATTTCAAAGTTATTCAATGTTAGTTGTCTAGTTAATTTAATCTGTAATCAGGCTACCAGGTCATCTTTATTTCCATCACGCTTACCTCAGATGTAGAATGGTTGAATCGTTCCCATTGTGAAAGCAAGGCATGACCAGCGTTTTTAAAGATCATGATGGAGCTCGTGTAAGAACGGCGTCCAAGGGGAGCTCCAGTAGCTCACCGCGTACCTCGAGCGCTATTTCGGCGCCGGGGACAACCGTGCTCGTCACGGATCTGGGGTTTAGCGAGTTCGATTCCCGGACTGCAGCCGTGCCTTTCTCAGAGTGTCTTCCCCCCATCTGTACCCCCATTCAACCTGTTTCTGTCGGTCATTCTTGACCAGAGAAAATGCGATAAACGCAAAAAAGAGCCAGCGGAATGGCCAAAGTTAAAAAAAAAAAAGAACGCCGTCCAAGAGTTGAATAGAGTATTTAACCAAATTTGTTTAATTAGAAAAAAGTACTTATAATAATACTGTCTTGGAAAGATCCAATCCAGGAAAATAATAAAGCACAGGTACAAAAACTCACCATAGTCGAAGTCAACATCTTTCTCAAGAAGAACAATAAACCTCTATAGTTTAAAAATCATCTCAAAACGTGAGCTAAGAGCCAGGAACAGCTCTTCAAATCTAAAAGCCCGCATTTAAAACATTCATTTTCAAGTCCCGTACACAGCACGACATTGAAATGAAGATAAAAAGTCACAAAAGCAAGCCAAAGAGGAGGAGAGGACAGAGCAGAGAGAGAGCACAATGTACAGATATTTCATATTTATACTCAAGTCTGCATCATATCTTCAAACTTTCAAAGCTACTTACTATTGGTCTGAAAACAATGATGTCATTCTATCAACCAATCAAAACACTCCTTCTTCTTCCATTTGTTACTGTAACAGAAAAGTTACTAAAACTGAATACTGTCACTGGAAAGCCCCTCTGTCATTGGAATGTGGCCTGCAGCAGTAACACAGCATGAACAGATATATATATAAGATATATATTATACTTTAGCATATACAAACCACATATACTAATCATGGTTATATGTTTACACATCACACATGTGTTTTAAACACACATACAGCATTGTGCAGAGACCATCGGTAGTGTGATAGTAAAGGGTTTGTTTGTTTGTTTGTTTGTTTGTTTATTTACACATATAAAAACAATTACATATAGGCCGTGAGCCAGTAGGGTTGGTCGTTACCATCTTGGGGGACTAACTTTCATAGTGATTTTTGGGAAGGTATACACCCCTGCTGCTAGAAGATATGTGATAGCAATGCAGCAGTTGCCTCCAGATGTGTGCTATCACAGCTTTTATAACACTACCAAGCATATCTTTCAGGCCTCCTGTCCGAAATTACATGCCCCAAATTAATCATGATAGCTCCTGAACCATAAGGCCTATAAGCATGTTTCTGGTCTCCTTTGATAGGTAAAAAGCTAGGACATATGAATCCAGTGTAAGTAAACCCACATCTATTACCATTCCAGAGTAAATGGAGATACAATGAAGGAAAACATCATATTTTTACCCTCGCCTGGTACATAATCTTAATTTAAAAGGCAATATGACCATTATAACCAATAACCCATGGATAATAATGCAACTGAATGTGTTCTCCTACTCCTTGACTACAAATCTAACTCTGGATGTGATGAAAATACACAAAAAATACAACATTTATGATACCGTTTAAAAAGGTATACTCAGATGATGTAAATGTTTTGGCCATGGTTACCGTTTACATGTTGACTGTTTGCTGGTAATTTTACTCCAAAACACTATTTATTTCAATACTGCCATGTTACAAAAACATAAATCTGTGAGTTGCTCTGCTACTGCTACATTTTGCTGCAAAGTCGTGGCCAAAGTCGCTTTATTGGTCTTTCTCAGCAATCCGTCTGGCGTGGACAGGGCCCAGGGCAATGGCCCAAGGGGATGAGAAAGGATATCCTCTGTAGACTGTGCCCTTGTGCCATCACTATGATGTGTCCAAACAAAGACCTGTCTGCTTTTAAGATGATTGCCCTCCCACTTGATTTAACTTATTTCTTCTTGCACATATCACTGAATGTTTTCAGCCTGTTCGTTTTCATTGGGTCATGGAATTTATTTGCTGGTGGGTCTTTCTCCAGTCTCTCATCCTTGAAGATTGCATAGCATTGCTCACCAATCTCATATGCATTCATCAGGTCGGAGGCAATCTCCTTGGGGGCTGTCTTTGCTGTAGAGATTCTAATGAGGTCCCGCTTCTCTGCAAATGGGTTGACCCATTCCTGTATGAGGCTAACCACTGCTGAAACTGCTTCCTCATCTTTCTGGATTCTTGGCCGCTGTAGCTCCGCATGACAAACCTCTGATTTGTTACCTTGCACCATCTCCCTTAACTGTCCCAGGAATTCACTGCGGTGCTCAGCTGTTATGTAGTGGCGCTTGACAGCTCCGGCATTCAGGTTGAACCGTGTTGTGCCTCCAGGAGTCTGTGTGTCTTTGTTAACTGTGACTTCAGTAGCCTGGTCCACAGGGATCTGTCCAAAGGGGTTGTTACTTGACAGCTGCATTGAGAATTGGCCTGCCTTGAAGGCCTCATACACAGAAGGATGCTTCTCTGGGAGGTTTGTCATCTGAGCAAAGTAAGGGGACAGGTACCTGGCATAATTTATCTTATCATAGGCAAAGCAACATCGGATCATGCTTCTTATAGCATGGAGGTGCAACTCCCAGTCCCCCTCCCGAGAGGCACGCAGAAGGCCAAGTCTTACGTCCTCTACCATGTCAATGTATGACATCCAGAATGCAGAAAGCTCTCCATTGTTGTGACGGAGGTGTTCCAGAAAGTCTGTCCACAGGGTTATCAGCTCAGCTAAGAGAGGACTTTGCAGCAGATTGTTCGCCGTCTGTTGGTTCAAGTCACTGGCCATGTCTTTCACATTGTCCAAGAGTGATTTTATCATCCCACTCTTCTCTCGAATGCTGTCCTCAACCCACGGTGTGAACTCTGCCCATGCGAGTCTCATCAGTGCTTCATAGATGTACTTGTGGACCCTGACAGGTTATAGTGTTTACCATCAAGGACTCCATTGACCGAACCCTCTGCGACAATTCCAGCCTCTATGCATATGTCTTTTAGACCAGCATCCCGAAATCGCTTTCCTAGGATGGCTAAGGCATTACATATGGTATGGAATGTCCCCATTCTGAGAAGAATGTTGGAGAAGCACTCTTTGTGCTTCCAGGCTATTTCAGTGGCTTTCGCCTAGAGTGCTTGATCCATGACTACCACAATTGTTTCTAGATGCAGTTCCTTCCTGATTATCTCTGATTTATTCAGGATTTCAAACATTGTGGTCAACTGTGTGGCTGGTGAATTGATGGTTGGCAGATACCCAACTATATCTTGTGAGATTGGTTCTTGGTCCCTGGTGCTGATATTAAAACCAGTCCAGCTTGGGATTGTCTGATTCTCTTTATCTGTTTTCCTTGCAAGTGCCCACACCAGGTTCTTCTTGCAGGCAAGAAGAGCAGCTTCCTTGGTTTCCTGGACACAGTGTTCCCTGGTTGGGAGAGGCTGTGGGCCCACACGCGCACCTGCTACATATACTCCCAGTTCTTGGTCCTCAATGGTGACCGATCTCTGCTTCAGTTTCTCAATGTGTGGAAGCTCAGCTCTTGGCAGTTGTGGTCCATAGACATTGGCCTGTACAACTATGCCATTGACTCTATGTGATGTGCCCTTTCCAGTGAGTTTCCTCAAGTCTATCGATATTGTCCCATGCAAGATTGGTAAAGACATGAGGCTTGATGGATGCTGGAAGTACAACTCTCTGGTTTGAGGCTGTTGCTAGCTTTTGGAGACACAGAGCAGTGTCATTCTCTTCAAGTTGGGAGTAAGAGACTCCATGCCCAAGCCTGTTCAGTGTTTGGATGAGCTCAGTGTTACCCGTCAATGTTTTTACTGCATAAGGAAGAAGAAGGTGGTTTGTGTTGACCACATGTCACAGCATATATTATGTCCTGACTAAATGACTGAACCAGAGCATTGACTCTGTGTTTGAGTTTTGGTGTCAGGATTTCCAGTGAGCAGTCCAACAAGAAGCCGTTCTAGTTGTTCTGGTATGGACATATGAGCATATCTATCTTTCACATCAGATGGGTGGAAGGGCCAGGGAGTCACAGTCATCTCCTGTCTAATGATTGATCTGATATATGATGAAATTTGATCTATGATCTTGTTGAGATTGGTTGACTTGGCCCTCCAAACTTTGAGCTCCCTCTGTAGAGTTTGATTTTCCAAGACAATGTCCCTTAAGGATACACTTTTAGGAACCATCGACAATTTTCCTTTGTCATCTGCAAATATATCTACTGAATTGCCCAGCTCAGATTCAAGTTTCCTACGAATGTGATTCCTTGTAGAATCTTGCCTGAGTGTAACTCCACCAGATAGCATGAAAGATTCAAGTTTCGTGACCAAAGAAGTGACTTGTACAATCATCTTGTTGGGTATCATATCAGTTCTGATATAATTGAAAAGGTCTTTATAGGCTTCCCTTTCAATCCTTTTATACAGTTCATCACTATCTGTTTCTTCATCATTCTCTTTGTACTCAGGTGCCTTTTTCTTCATTCTGGTGTAATCCTTATAGCATGCACGATGATAGTGCGCCTCTGCAGCTACTATGTCTCTGCTTGTTACTGCTAGAATCTTTTCATCTCCATTTTGGGTTGCACATTCTCGTAGTGTTTGGTCAGCTCTGAGGTGTAAAGCTTGTACAGCTTTTCACGCACCTGGAAGCCCTTTAGAACCTTCTTCATCCTATCACAAAAAATGCAGATTTTATCATACACTCTTGCTTCTGATGAAGATCTCCTCCTTGGCCTTTTTGATGTATCACCAGCTTCATCAGTAATGCTGTCTTTGACTTTCCTTTTCAGAGTCTCTAAGTCTCTCTTCATGGTGAATAGGCTTCAGCATTTTCCGTGATAGTAGATTCTTGGGACTTCTTTTTCTCCAAGTTCTTGCGCAACATCTAAAATAGGGGCATACTTTCTCACTTTGGCTGCTTCAAGTTATGTTTCCCAGGATGTATAGTCTTGAGGACTAACTAAATGGTCATCATCTTCTTTTGATGTGTCCTGGTGTATGATACACTGTTTCATAGAATCTCTGTGTGTATGGCTCTCCATTCTGATGCAAATTGATTCAGCTACTCCAGATCTAAATCTACTCTACTCGTCTCTCTCACCACAGTACATGAAACAAAAAAAAAACAAAAAAATAATCACTAACATTGCTGATGAAAAAATCACCTGTGTGTTTACGTTCAAGTTGAATAACCTCTTAACCTGCACAGTAACAGCTTAACCTCTTAACCCGCACAGTAACATGTTAACACATGATTAATTGATTAAAATGTTTTAAAATGCTTGCTGAAAGAAGGCTCTAATGCAGTCCACTTTAGATGATGTTAGAACAGTGGTTGGCTTATAGACATCCAATCAAATGTTTGTTCATATGGGTGGGTGGAGTCAGATGACAATAATTATAGATCTAGACAGCCTTGAAAAGTCATGTCCATGGATCAAATGGGATATCTTTATAAATTGTATCATAAATGTTGTATTTTTAGTGTATTTTCATCATATCCAGAGTTAGATTTGTAGTCAAGGAGTAGGAGAACACATACAGTTGCATTATTATCCATGGAATATTGGTTATAATGGTCATATTGCCTTTTAAATTAAGATTATGTACCAGGTTAGGGTAAAAATATGATGTTTTCCTTCATTGTATCTCCATTTACTCTGGAATGGTAATAGATGTGGGTTTACTTACACTGGATTCATATGTCCTAGCTTGTTACCTATCAAAGAAGACCAGAAACATGCATATAGGCCTTATGGTTCAGGAGCTATCATGATTAATTTGGGGCATGTAATTTCGGACAGGAGGCCTGAAAAATATGCTTGGTAGTGTTATAAAACATGTGATAGCACACATTTGGAGGCAACTGCTGCATTGCTATCACATATTTTCTAGAAGCAGGGGTGTATACCTTCCCAAAAATCACTATGAAACTTAGTCCCCCAAGATGGTAGCCGCGGCCCAAATTTGGGGCCCTGGCTCACGGCCTAATATATAATACAATATAATCCACAAGGGATGTGTAGGAGAATTGCCTAAAAGCCCTCTAGGGGCTTGCATGTGGCATTCACCAGAAAGCAAAATTACACTGGTATTATATCAAGATAAAATATAAAATCCCCCCCCCCCTCCCCAAACAAACACACACAAGCAGGCCTACATAGACACCGAAGCAGGCACCCGTGCCATATGATTTCTGGTATAGAGAAAACAACGAATGACAGGAAGAATATATAATAAAACGAAAATACAATAACAAAATACAACAAGCCATCAGACCACAGTTTGTAAAGGAAGTCCATATGGGAAATATTGGTGATCTAGGAGATGAGATTTCAGTGCTCTTTTGAATTTCAGAAAAGAAAATTCCAAAATAAGTGGAGGCAAAGAGTTCCACAACTTTGACCCTCGGTAGAGCAAACAAAACTGAGATTGGGAAGTGCGGGAAAGGGGTGGTCTAAGCAAACAGGAACGGTAGGTTATGTAGATAACCTAGTTATATTAGTATTGGCTGAGCGTTCCGCTCTGAGCCTTATGAGATATACTATCTCCTATGATACCTAATGTATCTCCCACGAACAAAAAATACATGCACCACACCTGTATGGGGCTCCGCCCCCATGGTGGCACCGCCCATATAGCAGTGACTCTGGTCACCACACATCCTTCCTCGCCAAAAAACCCGTCCCAGGAAAAGATTCCTCAAGAGGGAACTCAGGGCCGCGCAGAGCGGAACGCTCAGCCAATACTAATATAACTAGGTTATCTATGAGATATGGGGAAGAGCGGACGCGAAGCCCGACAAATGTACCCCCTGAGGACCCGTAAGCCCACATCAAGGGGTGCGGGGAGCCCTGTCACCCCATCCTCCCTAATGAAGGGGGGGCGCAGTCAACTCCACCTGAATGCGAACAAGAGGGAAACTAGAACCCCTTGAACACACCGTACAGGCGGAACCACGTGTGACTCAACACACTGTGGCCCATACCCATACACTCCTGCTACCCGACCAAAGGACGGGAAGCAGGAAAGGCCACAGACCCCAGAACCGCCTGGGAGACAGAACCCCCGGTCATGTCCATGAGGAAAAACCTTACAAAGGAGCCCGGGGAGGACCATGAAGCTGCAGCACAGATGGCCTCCACCGAGGCCCCACCCAGGAGAGCGGCAGAGGCAGCCACCCCACGAGTGGAGTGCGCCCTGACGCCCCCAGGGGGATCCTGCCCAGCCAACGTGTAGCAGAGGGTAACACCCTCGCACAACCAATGGGACAGGCGCTGCTCCGACAGTGCCTTACCAGCACGAGCCCCACCGTAACAGACAAAAAGCTGGTCGGTAACCCTGAAATCCTGAGTACGGCTGAGGTAAATCCCCAAGCACGGACTGGACATGACAGGTGAAGGCCCGCATCTAACTCACTAGTGTGAGGAGGAGGACGAAACGCCTGAACCACAATATCCCGGGAGCGGAAGGAACTCCGGATATTCTTAGGCACGAAAGCAGGATTAGGTCGCAGAGTGACACCGCAATCGGTCCGAAAAGACAGGCACTCTGGACGTACCGAGAGAGCACAGAGCTCACCTACGCGTTTAGCGGAAGTGACAGCCAGAAGGAACGCGGTCTTGAAGGACAGCTGTCCCAACGGCGCCTGCTCGAGTGGCTCAAACGGGGCCAAGGACAACCGACCGAGGACCAATTGAAGATCCCAAGTCGGAGCCAAGGAGCGTTGCACCGGCTTAACGCGTCGAGCGCCAAGCAGGAAACGCTTCACAAGAGGGTGGCTGAACAAGACATCCCCTCAAACCCCTCATGATAGGAGGATATAGCTGCTGCATATACCCTCACCGTCGAAGCCGACAGTCTATCAAGGAGAGACTGGAGGTAACTAAGGACAGCATCCAGGGGGCAGGAGACTGAGTCCCGGCCCCCCGCCTTACACCACACTTGGAACATACGGCATCTGCCCACGTAAGCGGAGCGCCAAGCAGGAAACGCTTCACAAAAGGGTGGCTGAACAAGACATCCCCTCAAACCCCTCATGATAGGAGGATATAGCTGCTGCATATACCCTCACCGTCGAAGCCGACAGTCTATCAAGGAGAGACTGGAGGTAACTAAGGACAGCATCCAGGGGGCAGGAGACTGAGTCCCGGCCCCCCGCCTTACACCACACTTGGAACATACGTCATCTGCCCGCGTAAGCGCGACAGTGGAGGGAGCATGCGCATTCCAGATGGTAACACCATCAGGATCAAGAACCTGCGCCCCTCAACATACCCGTCCCAACAACTGACCTAACAGATGTATGGGGAAGAATCCCTGGCGGCACGGCATCGGTCCCAGACCTGCCTGGCCATGTCCAGACGCAATCCTCACCCGTCAGGATGAGGGCCGCCCCGCGACAGTACACCTGCACCCACATTCTCCCTGCCGGGGATGTGGGGAGCCCTCAGGCCGCGCAGATGGAGGACGCCCATAGCCAGCCGCCCGCCGCCTGGTGCAGACAGGGGGAGCGTACTCCTCCCTGTCTGTCGATACACAACACTGACGTCGTATCGTCTGTCCTGATCAACACCATTTGTGGACCAGAAGGACCGCTTTCAACACCAACACATTGAACGTTGCCAGCTGCCCCCTACTGCGTTGGCCCGACGCATCACCAGCGAGGGAGGCGTCGGTGAAAACGCGACGTGAGACAGCGCCGTAACCGTCCTAGGACGGAACCTCCCGAGCGTGTTGACAACACGCTCTGAGATGGATGCCCATAGCCCTCCAACCGTTGACTGGGAAGAGGAATACTCTACATCCAGTCTACAGCAACCCCAGGCTGGTAGAGACCTGCCTGGTACGAGACCTGACGATCCACCTTGACCGCGAAGGACCAGAACGTCATCAGGGCAGAACACTCCGTAACCCCGGACGACGCAGAGGCCCCAGTGCGGCCTCCACGCACTTGGTGAAGATGCGGGGAGCCAGGGAAAACCGAACGGCAGCCTCTGGTACTCATACGCTAACCCTGCAAAGGAAGCGTAGGTAAGCCCTAGGATGGAAGATCGGGGATGCGCATACGCATCCTACAGGTCTATGGAGGAGAACCAGACCCCCACCTGACAGTGTTCAACAGGTAGGAGACGATCCAAAAAATGCTGAACCTTCCCATGGGACAGGTCCAGCCTGGGTCTTACACCCCTCCCTCCCGACTTCTCGGGCAGAGAACACCGGGAGGAGAACGCCACGACGATGGCTTGCTTCATCCATAGAGATTGGATCTCGTTGACCAGAGCTGTCACAGCTGGAGACCCCGACAATAGGGTCTGTACCAAACCTGAAAACGGGTGGGGTTGTGTAAACACAAGTCCCCGCCTCAGCGTTCTCTCCATCCACCTCGACATATGATACTGCCGTAGTCATATGTGACGACACTCCCAACGCACCCGCCGTCACGTGGCGCAGGTCCGCTAGGAACCGTAGATAGTTGGCCCGGTCCCCCCGCTGTGCGTAGCCAAACCTGGAACCGTGCGAGGAGCGCGTTCCGTGTCGGAACACCTGACCCTGACACCACCCACGAGGCAATCGCACCCAAGGGGGAACCCCGACAGAAAGGGCCGGTCTGATACGGGGGGCTTCCGATGAAAAAAGCCCCCCCACTGAACACCCCTCCAGAACATGCTGAAGGAGTTGTTCTGCAGCCGGACATGCAAGGTGTAAGGCCCCCATGGGTTCCTACACACCGTAGCCCTGCAGTGATATTACTACCACCCCAAATCATGTGAGCTGCGACCACTTGCCAATATTCCAGGAGTGGGAGGCACCAACATGATACCAGGCCTGGCGAAGGCGAGGCCGGGGAAGCCCGCACTGTGTGCCTCAAAAGGTTTCGAGCCCCCCTGCTGACAACACTTAAGTTGACAGACGTAACACCAGGCTCAACCAACACAGATCAAGGTGTGGGAGCCGCTTGACAGCACAACATTCTCACGGACAGACCCAGGCTCAGCCATAAACTGGGTGTCAGCCCCTGTCCCCATGAGAAGCGAAAAGGGAGGCCGCCCGCGCATCAACGAAGGCACGCGGCCCGCAGCCAAAGGAAACAATCAGAGCCCACTTCTTCCGCTGGTGTTGGGGAAGGGAGCGATCGGAGAGCGGGCTGCTCGCGGCAGGACGGTGACGGCTTGTTTGTTCAAGCCGAACCCATCCTACATGGCCGATCCCTCGGCCGCCAAGGCTGTCGGCCTTGTGGACACCTGTCGAATCGACGCCCAGGATACCTCTGGCGGGGGAAAAACATGGCCGCCTGTCGAGGGCCCCGGCATCGCCGCTGACGAGGCCGTGCTCTCTCTTCTTCTGGCTGCGCGGTGTGAGGCGGTGTAGGGCCTAGGACAATACCGCCCGCGCTCCAGCAGAAGACCAAAATCCCCTGCGGAGAGGGGAACCCTGAGCGGTTATAGCTTGCGGCTGGGTCAAAGCTAATAACGTCAACAACCTCGCGCGATGTGTCGACGTCGGCTGGCCCTCAAGGCCCCTCCACCAGACACCATTTTTCTAATAGAAAAAAACAGCAATTCGAACACAGTTCTAATCGTTGCCAATTCCATACCGTGGCGGTACAAGCCTTAACAGCCCACCAGCCACTCGCCAGGCCGACCCACCCATGGTGTCGGCCGGGCGGGGCATTGTTTCAATATATCAAAAACAAAGGACTGAAGTCAACACGGAGCCACAGTGGTGATTGCAAACAGCACCCTCCACTGTGGTGTGCACCATGAAAGGGTTAAATGAATAAAAGAGCTAAACCACAAAAAAACTGTAGAATGAGCAAACCCATATACACAAAGTTAAGGGGAGATGGACCAGTCCCGCCTTCATTCAAAATATTCACAAAAGGACACCAGCCCTAGTTTAGCCCATTTACCAAAAAAGGTAAACAAAGCCCCCCCCCCGCACTACTCCCCCAGTATACCGATTGACCGTCAGTATGAATGGTTGAGAAGAGAGAAAACTGTAGCAAGACAGACCTTCTCATAGCAGAGTGACAAAACGAAACAATAGCCCCCTACACAGGGCCGCCCCAGGAGGTGGGGGGCCTCGCGTCTAAAAACGCACAGGGCCTCACATTTCTCCCAGGCGGCCCTGCCCTTATACTACTGCAGCCTAGCGCCAGGCGATGTGGGACCCAAGACAACAATTGCCTGTGCACAGACACGCAACATGTTTACCATGTCGGCTGGACCCATAGCCCCACTACCCGACGCCAACCCAGATGGGAACACCGTTCAACAAACCCCGCCGGAACACAAGGTAAAATACCTGGCTAGGAAACCTAGCCACGGCCTACCCTGTTGTCAACCCATTTACCCGAAAAAGGTAAATAAGACTCAGCAAAAAAAAACACAACAGCTACCGACTGACCTTCATTGATGAACCGGGCAAGAGGAGGGAGAGTGACAACATCTCACGGCGGAGACATTAAAACAGCATAGCAATTAGCAGTAGTAATAGCATGCGGCATTAGCGATAGCATGTAGCATAGCATTAGATGTTTTAGCAGTACGCCCAAGACAGCTTGGAAACCGTTCCCTGCAGAGAACGTTCACCAAACCATCCTGCCCCCGGCGCCAACACACAACATGGTTGTGTTAACAAAACAAACCAGCATTACTAACACTAAATACCCATGCCTGAAGACACAGGGCCTACCTGAGTACAAGCTGGCCCGACAGCCAGTCTTGTACAGCTGAACCTCGATGTGCTGTCATCAAACGAGGAACATCAACACAGGCCCGTCGTGTCGCCGAAAACATGCGTCGAAGATGCCAGGGGCCAGCAACCTCCGGTAAGCTTCCAACATTATGACTCTGATCTTTTCATCCTACTAGTTATCGTACGGTGCACGCATCCAAGTACGCTGGGACGAAAATAGAGGAAGGATGTGTGGTGACCAGAGTCACTGCTATATGGGCGGTGCCACCATGGGGGCGGAGCCCCATACAGGTGTGGTGCATGTATTTTTTGTTCGTGGGAGATACATTAGGTATCATAGGAGATAGTATATCTCATAAGGCTCAGAGCGGAACGCGATAGCAAATACGGCATATAACTACGTGTGGGGTAATTGTGAATTTGGTGATTGTGGGCAAACATGTCATGAAAAAAAGGGGGAAGGGCTCTGTTTAAAGAACTATGCACAAATAAACCAGTCTGAAGATGATTCACTTGATAAACACTGAGTATACCTAACTTATGGAATAGAGGCTGAGAAGAATGACTTCGTTGAACACAGCTGATTATTTTTAGAGCTAGTTTCTGCAGACAGTATATGGGCTCAAGTTTGGTCTGATGAGTACTACCCCAAACTAAATTACAGTAATTGATATATGGGTAAACCATAGAGTAATATAACATTGTGGCAACCTCAGTTCTCAGCAAGTGACGTGTTTTTCTAAGAATACCAATACTCTTGGCCATTTTTTTTTGTTATGGCTGTGAGGTTTCCATGATAGGGATTCATCAAGCAGAACACCAAGGAATCGTGTAGAACACACACTAGCTATGGGGATGTCATTGATCACTACTTTAGATGAGGAGTTAAAAATCACAGATACTAATCATGGTTATATGTTTACACATCACACATGTATTTTAATCGTCACCCATTGTGTTTTAAACACACGTACAGCATTGTGCAGAGACCATCGGTAGTGTGATAGTAAAGGGTTAACCCTCTGCTGCACCAATCAGCTAGCTGCATTTTTTTCTGTGGAGCAGAGGGTCTCCTTTCTGAAACTGGGACATATGTATAAAATGTTAAATGGATCTGCCCCCAGATATTTATGCTCTCGCATTGTCCTGTGTGGCCAGGTCCACGGACGACAGTTACGGTCTGGACAGCTCTCAGTTTATGAGCCTAGAAAGGGTTCCTATTCACAGAATGACTTTCTGTCTACAGCCTGCCGGCTGTGGAACTCTCTGCCCAGGGCCATCCAAAACTCCCCCACTATTGCTGTCTTCAAGAGGGGTGTGAAGCGACATCTGCAACAATAGGTTGCAGAGGGTGCTTGGCCACCACTCTTGAAGAACAGGAACATGACATGCTGTAATGAGGCTCTTTCAGAAAATTGTGTTGTCTATTTTATCTACTTGTTGCATCTATTTTATCTTCATAACTCTTTCTTTGTGATTTATTGTATTCTTCTTGGGACCATGTTGGAAACAAGTCGACAGACTTTCACATGTTATCCTTGTACCCCTTGTTTTTATACTATTGTATAAAATTGTATGTACTAAATAAAAATCAAATCAAATCACTGATGGATACATCTTGATATTTGTCTAGTCTAGTGTGTTCATTAGATGGGTGAAATCCTCTTTCAGTGCCTCTGTGCCTGTTTTCGTAGGCAGTAAGCCTCTGGTATGCGTGCCATTAGCGTTAGCCACGCTTCTAGGCCTCTTTTGGAAAAAATGATACAAAAAATTAAATAAAAATATTATATATATATATATATATTTTTTTTTACTATGAAGGTACACATGAACCCAAGATAATAAGTGCGTGCCACACATTTACAAAATAAATGTCTTTCCTGTTTTAGACTCTTTTATTTTGAAAATCCCCGACCGGACGTGTTGTTGTGCTGTCCGGTTTTGTGCTTTTGAGCTGACCTAGTTTTCCAGAGACACACGGCCCAACGTACGTTCAGGAGCGGAGAGAGAGAGAGAGACCGCGGCTCAAACTACCTGTTGGAATAAATTAATTGATTGATGTTTAACTTGTCCCTGTGTGTGTCCAGTCATTTCGACTAGCAAACGTTGTCTGTATTGTCTGTCTATTGTATTTAGTTGATTAGCTATTTAGCTAATGTGGATAGCATTTTGAATAGCATCAATGCTAGCTGGCTGGCTACAGATAGAGAGAGCACAGCGTGTGTGTGAGCATGTGTGTGCGCCTCGGTCGGGATTGTGTGTAAGCAGCACAGAAGAGCCCGCTCCGCTTCAGACAGATAGAGAGAGCACAGCATATATAAAGCTGTAAAAGCCTGATCAAGCTCAATAGCTGTACATGCCATTGTTGTTGTGATGTTTTCACACACGGGGTAAGGCTATCGCGTCATCGGTTCAGGAGAAGACGCGTATCGCTTGTAAAGATGGTGACGCAATGGGGGGCGTCTTCAGAATTGCGCACTCTGGCAGCTGGTATCAGATCGTCTTCAGGCTGCCAGAACGCAGTTCCGTGTGGCAGAACGGTGGAAACGGTCAAATACTTTGCCTAAAACGACCAAAATCGTTTTAGTCTGTGTCACTCAACCATTTAGAATGTGCATATTGACATCACAAATTATTATTTTATGGTTATGAAAAATGTCTTGTTAGGGATAGTGTTGGTGGAGGACCCAAGCGCAGAACAGGACGCCTAAATATTAAAGGCAACCAACTTGTGTCTAGCCACGCCCAACTTGCGTCTAGCCACGCCCCCGCGGAGTCGGAGCTCTGTCGCGGAAGTATTATGTAGCAGTAATCCCCCCTCTTTTAACATTGACAACTAGCTCAACTGGTAGCGCCGCCTTGCTGTGGATCCTGCGGTCCGATAACATGTTCGATTCCCTTCAATTTTTTTTTTTTTTTTTTTTAACATGCATTCTTTCGCCGGTTAAGTTTAGGCATGTTAACTTTAAGCATTGTTTCGGAGTTGGTTAAGGTTAAGGTTAGGCATTGTTTCGGAGTTGGTTAAGGTTAGAAGGGTTAAGTTTAGGCGCTGTTAAGGAGCTGGTTAAGGTTAGAGTTTGTCTTAGAGAATGGCAATATTCTTTCGGAGTTGGTTATGGTTAAGGTTAAGGTTAGGCATTGTTTCGGAGTTGGTTAAGGTTAAGGTTAAGGTTAGGCATTGTTTCGGAGTTGGTTAAGGTTAGAAGGGTTAAGTTTAGGCGCTGTTAAGGAGCTGGTTAAGGTTAGAGTTTGAGAATGGCAATATACAGCCTATTTCCGCGCTGCAGCTCTCTCGCGCTGCCGCGGTCACATGGGCGTAGTGGCAATCAGAGAAACGCTAAACACAAGTTGGTTGCCTAAAATATTCACGCGAACAGGACGAGGAGAATGCAATAGGCAAAACAAGACGTGGAGCCAGCTAGGGATGAAGTGTATAAAAAAAGAGAGCTTTACTTCAAAAGGGAGTAGCAACAAACAAAGGATTCTCCAAAAAGACAAGAACAAAAACTCAGCAAGGCTGGCAGGAAAAGGGTGCAAAAACTAACTACAAAATAAACACTAACCAAAAACGAACTGTAAACACGAAAACAA
Source organism: Notolepis coatsorum (assembly GCF_963971535.1). Lineage (NCBI taxonomy): Eukaryota > Metazoa > Chordata > Actinopteri > Aulopiformes > Paralepididae > Notolepis > Notolepis coatsorum. The sequence goes on from NC_140170.1 coordinate 61,861,976, forward strand.
AGAAAGTAACAAAACAAACACTAACACTGGGAACACTTACTATACAAGGCCAACAGGATCATGGGAGACAGGGTAAGACAGAGAGCATATTCAGCAGACAGACCAGGAACACAAACAATGAACCGACACAGGGAAGCTGGCAGACAAGACAGATATACACAGACTAATTGACACATGAGGGTGATTGGAGACGAGATGCACCTGGGAAGGAAACAGACTGAACACACTGGGGCAAGGACTAAGGACAACAAATAGATACAAAACACACTGGGGAATACACTAAAAGACAGAATAACATTTAACAAAACCACGGGAGTACAGAGGGTAACAAATATACAGGGAGGGACAGCAAAATGGGGAGACAACACAAAAACACTGATAATTTAACACTAACAAAATGGAGGAGAAGTGGCAACAAAAGTCCAGCAGGGGGAGGTACAAATGGGGATGAGTGAGGAGCTAGGAAAAGTCTGTGCAAAGGTGGGGGCTGTTGAGGAGCAGTGGAAAGTCTGTGCAAGGGTGCACAGACTTCAAGGGAGTGAAGGGCAGGGGAATACCTCAGGACAGGTGGACCCTTACATGTCTGCTTCTTCTTTTGGCAGGTATGGCTTTTGTTACAATTTGACATCCAGTATGTCTTATGTAGACGGTTTCCTCCTGGATGGTGGGTATATTGAGGGCCAGGGTTTGCATTCAGATACTGCTTGTGTGTAAGTGTGTCTGTCTGTTTCTGGGTGTGTGAGGATAGTGGTCCTCATTCTCGAACATGTTCGTAAGTGCCTCTGTAAATTTACGGAAATCCTCCTCCAGATTGCTGAACGTGTGAAACGGTCTTCGTAAATGGGCAAACATTTTGGCAGCTGTGCTCCGCTGAATGAACTGCGCATTCACGCTTATCCTCATTTGCATACAGACACGCCCCGCCAGCTCATTATAAGGAGGTGAGAGGGTCTGCATTGCATCTCTGCTGTGTTGATCCTTGTATTCAACAGGTAGTGCATAATCGATTTGCAACTGATCACAATTCGATTAGATTAGAATGTATTGTCATCATACAGCACAAGTACAATCAGTGGTGCGTTATTGAAATCATCTGCGCGCTCCCGCGAATGCGCATTTAATGTCCCCTCGCTTGGGCACAGACTAAAGACAGTGCCTAATTGCCTCTACGAATGGAATGTAACACGTCTTCACAACAAGGTTAGGTGTGAATGTGTCTGAGAACGTATTTAACACACCTGACGACCGGAGCTATTGATATGCAAATAGCGAGTGAGGTTGCACACCGTGCTACCCCGTCCCATGAACAACGCATGCCTGAGTACAATACAACATCCAACCAGAGTGCAAATGTAATAGTAAAGTGCAATTAAATTGCACTTAAATTGTTCAGTATTGTGTGATTTTGTGTGAATGAATAAATGAAAATGAATGAAAACTTTATTTAAAATGGACACCACAGCTACATTGGAACAGCCACAGTGGACATAGCACAAGTGCTAGTTTGCAACACTAGTACATTGAGGCTTTTCTAAAATATATAACAAAATTAACAGTAACATACAGAATTAAAATCAGAAATCACAAATCAGAACAAATAGTTATCAGAGCAAGAGTCCATGATCAAAACAACAAAACCAGTCCACGTCTACATATGTGAGCACTGCTGATTTGATTTCAGCCATACCTTGAGTCCTCTGCTGAAGACGTTGGCATTGGACTCCAGTTTTAAGCCAGTAGGCAGAGAGTTCCATAAGTTTGCCCCATTAACAGAGAAGGCAGACTGTCCAAACGAACTCTTGCAAATGGGAACAGTATACAGTCACCATTATTGGAAGCTTGTGTGTTTGCTCTACTAGAGCTCCAACGTCTAACCACCAGGGCGGACTAGCAAAGTAAGACTTTCATTGTACGGCAAACTGTCTGTTTAACTGTGCACATGACAATAAACAATCTTGAATCAATAGTAACATACATGATAAAAGGCTTCATTTGGGATAAAAAGTTGGTGATTGCTTCAAGTTGATTCTACAGACATCATCGGAATTAAATAATTATAATGATAATAAATATGACAATTACGTTTTGCATTTATAGTCATGACTCAATGAGGAATCTGAGCATTACACACACACACACACACATGCGAGTGCTAGTATGTGCAGTATACTTCACTAAGCCGCTTGGCTGCACCTGCCGCATAACCCAATTGCGCGATAAAGTGGAATAGAGTAAGAATAGATTAACGAATTCCATATAAATCTATAGTTCATTAACACATTGGAGGCCAGCAGCAGGGGGCGCTGATTCATTCAGCGCCAGTGCATATTCAATGGATATAGTTTTAGAATGCCAAACTTGCGAGTCCTAAAACAATATTTTATATTATAGCTATGGATCTAATAATGCCGTCGACTGTCAGTGAGTTGCTTCCAGTCAACGTGCAAAAAACAGATTGTTTTTCCATCCGTACATTTCTGTTTTATACCGTTTTGAATATGAGTATAGTTTGAGTGATTCTGAGTAATTCCAGGAAAAGACGAGAAAAGGGCATTTTAGTGTAATCCAGTTATCACGTTGTAATTCTTCGGCTGATCATCTAATCATCCTGAAATCAACGCTAGATTATCGTTATTATCCTTCCTTGTGCATACATAAAATGGCCCTCGTAGTACGCAGCGCTATTGGCTGTCACCTTATCCCCGTCACGAGTCATAGTACCAAGCTAGCTAGCTAACATTAACGTTACCCCGCTAAATGCTATTGCGTAGCATTATGTCTACTGTCGTGAACCATTTTAAATCGGGGCATGTAGAGGAGTTTCGGGAACGAGTAAAATGTGCAGGTCCTCTTCTCAGACCTGTGGGGCAAAGCACTGCACGCATCATGCCGGCTAGCAAGCTAGCTAGCTAGCTAGCTACACGGCCCATTGATACCACGATAGTAGCCCGTTTCGTGAGCATCACAGTCACGAAAGGGGCTACCACGATAGCTAACTAACGTTAACGTTAACGACCCTGATGTAAACAAGACAAACGTCTTTCTCTGGTCTGCATCCCCTTAACAATTGTGTGTATTGAGCCGTACTGTATTGTACCCATTCTGCAATCTGTTAAATAAAGTTTTCAGTCATTCATTCATTCAGAATTTCGGGCATGCCGGCTAGCAAGCTAGCTAGCTACTAACGTCATGTAAAAAACTAACGTTATAAACTATACACAATATGTACAACGAAACAATGATTTACATTAGTATTTACAGTGATTTAATATGCAGCGAAATAACGTTATACGATTTAAAATATAAATACAAATATGGTAACGTGATTGTTGCTTTTAAAAATGGTGGTTGGCTTTAGAGATGAATGGTTATGACCACCAGAGAGATACTAGCCACAGATTCAGGGTCAGTTATTTTCCCATTGTACGAATTGTTAAGCTTATGGAATGTAAGGGAAATCTGATCCTAGGTCTGTGACTAAAGCCAGGCGTCATAAACGTTGTTATTTTGCTACCTTTACGAATAATTGCGAATATTTTCATGTTGAGCTATAGATTGTGGATGAATACGCACAGAAAGGTACACCATGCCAACGTTAATGCTTTATTTCTCTAAAACTAGCTGATTTAGAAATTGTCTATGATGGGGAAATACATGGAGTGGAACAGAGGGTGGAACAGGAAAAAACGAAGATGACATAACCACTACACCTCCCTATATCCGCGTGATCGGTTTAGTTCTTATTTATTTATTTATTTATTTATTTATTTATTTATTTATTTATTTATTTATTTATTTATTTATTTATTTATTTATTTATTTATTTATTTATTTATTTATTTATTTATTTATTTATTTATTTATTTATTTATTTATTTATTTATTTATTTATTTATTTATTTATTTATTTATTTATTTATTTATTTATTTATTTATTTATTTATTTATTTATTTATTTATTTATTTATTTATTTATTTATTTATTTATTTATTTATTTATTTATTTATTTATTTATTTATTTATTTATTTATTTATTTATTTATTTATTTATTTATTTATTTATTTATTTATTTATTTATTTATGGTTGTTAAGTCATGACTTGTAAAACATAATAGTTAATGATACAAATAGTGTTGTATTTATTATCATTATGTTTCAAGTTTCAAGTTTCAAGTTTCTTTAATAGTTGTCATACAGAAGTACATAATACTTTCATACAAAATGCTTCTTACTGTTACGCTCCAGAGACTGTGCTAGACAAGATAGTATCAAATAACATAGTATAGCATGTAATTTAGAAGAAGAAAATGAGGTCACAGTGTTCGGTATAGACATATGTACAATGTTCTGAGTTACCATATAATATACAATACTATGCAGTGTACTAATGTACAGTACTATCTAGTGCAAAGCAGAAATGGGATGAGGTACAATTTAGGTACAATTTACAGTAAGGTGTACGAGTTGTAGTGCAATCCTTCATCAATAAATATAAAGTGTGGGGAGTGGGTGCTACAGTGTGTTTGTTTAAAGTGGGTGTGTGCTATAAAGTGTGTGGAGTGGGTGCTACAGTGTGTTTGTTTAAAGTGAGTGTGTGCGTGTGGATGTGTGTGCTATGTGCGTTTGGTGGTTGTTGTTGTGTAGTGTTCATTCATTGTTCGTTTAGCAGCCTGATGGCCTGGGGATAGAAGCTTCTTCTGAGTCTTTCTGTGCTCGCCTTGAGACTCCGGTATCGCTTGCCTGACCGCAGCAGTTCAAAGAGGCAGTTGTTCGGGTGACTGGAGTCTTTAATGATTCTCTTAGCCTTGCCCTTGCAACGCTTGTTGTAAATGTTCTGGAGGGTGGGGAGCCCCCCTCCAATTGTGCGTTCGGCTGAACGTGTCACTCTTTGTAGTCTGCTTCGGTCTTGTGCAGTGCTATTCCCAAACCAGGAGGTGATGTTGCCGGTCAAGATGCTCTCTATTGTACATGAGTAGAAGTTCTTAAGGATCTTCTGACTGACTTGGAACTTCCTTAGGCGCCTGAGGAAGTAGAGGCGTTGTCGTGCCTTCTTCACAACACTGTCAATGTGTGTGGTCCATGTCAAGTCCTCGGATATGTAGGCTCCGAGGTACTTAAAGCTGTTGACTCTCTCAACCGGTGCCCCGTCGATGCTGAGGGGGCTGTAGTCCTTGACCCCCGACCTCCTGAAGTCCACAATCATCTCCTTTGTTTTGCTGACGTTCAGGGAGAGGCTGTTTTCCTGGCACCATCCCGCCAGGACCTTGACCTCTTCCAGGTAGGCCCTCTCGTCGTTGGCAGAGATCAGGCCCACCACCACTGTGTTGTCAGCAAATTTGATGATTGTATTGCTATTGTATTGCTACTATGTAAGGGATAATATATAGCTACGAGGTCATTGTCGCAAAATAATTGACCGACACGGAGTTTAAAATACAGAGCCGCCTCGGCGAGGTGTTTTAAACGTCAGTGAAGGTCAATTATTTTGCGACAATGATCGAGTATAGCTATACATTATCCCGCTTATTACATGGCTAACTTACTAACAATACCTAATTCATTTTACATCGACTCGCAACACTCGTCGCTCCGCCCCCTGTCATCGCCGGCAGCTTCCCCGGCAGCAGAACACAGGTGTGTGTCTGAGTGCACTGATGTCAGTGGGCTTGATTGCGAACAGCTGCGCACAGCGGTCATTATTGTCCCACAGCGGTCATTATTGTCTGATAACTGACCTCTGACGCGCGCTATTGACCAATCACAAGCAAGCATTTCGGCGAATGTGAAAACGCCATGTAATAAGTAAGGGATAATGTATAGCTACGAGGTCATTGTCGCAAAATAATTGACCGACACGGAGTTTAAAATACCGAGCCGCCTCGGCGAGGCGAATGTGAAAACGCCATGTAATAAAATTATTTAATCCCATGGATGTCTGTCATATCGAAGTGATATTGGCATGACATATTAGAATGACATCTCATTGTAATATCGTTCAGTATTGACATTACAATGAGATGTCATGCTGTCATGTTCTACAGTAGGACTTACTACTATAATACCTAATAAAACAAGTCATTAGAATAATAGAAGCCTACTTCTGGAACTATTCATTTTGCACGTATATATATGTGTGTGTGTGTGTGTGTGTGTGTGTGTGTGTGTGTGTGTGTGTGTATGTGTGTGTGTGTGTGTGTGTGTGTGAGTGTGTGAGTGTGTGAGTGTGTGTGTGTGTGTGTGTGTGTGTGTGTGTGTGTGTGTGTGTGCGTGTGTGCGTGTGTGTGTGTGTGTGTGCGCTGAGGCTGACTCACTAACGCATTTATTTCATTTAGCAATAAAGGAATACATCAAACCAACAATAAATAATATCATAGAGAAGAAGACAGTATATGTCATATTAATAGAGTATATTCCACTATACAGTAGCTATATCCGCGGTGATCGGTTTAGTTCTTATTTATTTAGTTTTCAGAGTGTGTAATGCTCACAAGGCCTCATTGAGTCAGGACTATAAATGCAAAACGTAATTATGAATGATAAGGAAATATTGTCATATTAATTATCATTATAATTATTTAATTCCACGGATGTCTGTAGTATCGGCAATTCCCAATGACTTGTGTCAGAGAAAGCTGTTGAAACCACGGGCGCACACCGGTCTTACGACTGCCTTTTTGAGTACGTAAATCCTACAAAGAATTTACAATACGAAGCCGTTCGAGAATGTCGAATAAGTACGTTAATCGAGTTACGAAGGAATTCCTTGGTAAGTTTTACGTATGTCCGTTCGAGAATGAGGACCAGTATCTGTAATGCCAATAGTGACCTCTATAGGCAAAACAGCCTTGCTTGGTATTGCACAATGATTTTACAGCAAATAAAATGTTCTTGTCAATCTTTCCTAATTGATTGCCTAATAAGTTTGACCAATATCTTAGCTTTTCTCAAACTATGTGCATGCATGTCCCCTGGACCTGCCTTGTGGTTTTCATGTAATTCGGATTTATGGTTCATGAGAAGCAGATTTTAGATTTTCTTTTTTTCTTATGGCAGAAAAGGCAGACTTTAAAGGCCCCAACTGCTAGATTGCTGTATATCTGTACCACGTTTCCAAATGGACAAAAAGTTACCAATGTATGGACAAAATAAATACAGGAAAATAAATAAATAATAATAGTGTTCCCTGCTTCGTAGTGGAGACCTAATAAGTTACTAAACTCCAACCCACACATCAATGTAACAATGTAAACAAAGTGCAATATCAAGAGGGGCTATTTTGCCTATAGATCACTATTTGAAGCGCATTACAGATTCTATCTTTAAGTAATTGTGTGTGTATGACTGTGCAGTGACTGATGTGAGCGTTGTTTGGGTGTGTTAGTTGACAGTAGAATACATGTTTTTTTATAGATATATATTCTTACCACTCTTGCTGGTTACCATCAGGTTCCCCTGTTGCTATACTACACACCGGTTGTCCTGACTGCCTCGTCGTGAAGGAAAGGACTCTTCTCACGTTCTTGAGTAAGGAACAACTTTACTCAAGGAAAACATTGTAAAAAAAAGTCTGAAATCAAGTCTAATCTTAGATTTATACAGTATTTGAAGGGAAATTCCCATAGCAATGTTGCAATATGCATGTGCAGCCATGGGGCAATGACAGTTGGATTGAAGGCCGCCCCCCAAAAAAACAAAATAATTACTAAATAAATCTTTTCTTTAATGGCTTATTCTCAATGACAAATGTGCATGTCTACAATGTATGCTTTAGAAATCATTTGTAGTCAGTAATGTAAAATAAACACAATTTGTAATATTAACACATTCCCTGCCATTACTTATATCCATCAATATAGCCAGTCTGCCACCACTGTAAGCCTATGGAGATGTTCACCTTCTTTGCAGGGCTATAACTTTTTAAATTGTATTGCTAAATTGACATTACTATGGCCCATTCAACATCGATTATCTATCGTTCAGGATGTAGGAACGTTATACTTTTACATTCATACATTCATACAAAAATACCGTCTAGAATATAAGTATGTTTTTATCGTTTTCTGCAGTAATTCCTAGAACGTGAGTTATAGGCCTAAACATAGATTATCGATTGCCGTGTCTTCCCTATACACGCTATATTAAAAAATTAAACTGTATATGATCCGTATATGTTATGCGTCATCATGCGCGGAGGAAAGGGGGGGGGGGGGGGGGGTCGTTTATAATTCCGTGATCGTCAGTAAATGCTTTATGTAGTATGGGTTGATTTATTGATCAGATGGTTTGCAGTGAAATGAATAAACAATTGGGCTGAAAATAACGTTAGCGTCCTTTTACCGTACGTCGAAATCATATTCATTATTAAGTTTATAAAGCGATCGATATGTACTATAGTGTCTGTCGGGAGCCTTGCAACAATGTCTGACGGCCGGATGAATTTAATCGACGCACACCTGCCACTTCCTGTTGTTCGAGTGTAACTCGCCCGACCATCCACCAGGCGGCGGTATTGAGCCGTCGTTGTATTGAGCCGTAGGGTCCAGCTGCAGCGTTGGAGGTGTATATATGAATTATATGAAAAATTCAATATTGATCTTAATATCGCTGTACAGCGTGGTCTGGCGGTCAAAGCATGGCGGGCAATAACGTGTTACAGCATGGATGGCGGTGGATGTGTTAATGAAGTTAAAAATAAACACCAGTATGAGAAACGTGTACACAAACTCCCTCGTCGTTGTTGAGAACTTATTATTGGTATTTTCTGTGACTGTAAAGGACAGAAAATACCAATAATAAGTTCTCAACAATGACAAGCAATTACCAGACCCCTTATTTGTTCAAGACCATGTATATATTAGAATCATCCCATCCCAATAATAAGTTCTCAACCTACCTTGATCTCACCTGGTCGGGGACTGACCTTTAGATTAATCTGTGTAGTTTAGTTATGGTACAGGGTACTACATGGTACCACTGGGTAGTTTACTATAGGGTAGTTTAGTTAGGGTACAGGGTACTACATGGTACCACAGAGTACTACTTGGTACTGCATGGCATTACAGGGTACTACATGGCTTACATAGCTCTACATGGCACCACAGGGTACTACATGGCACTACAGGGTACTACAGGATACTACGGGGTACTACATGGCACTATGGGGTACTATAGGGTACTACATGGCACTACGGGGTACTACATGGCACTACAGGGTACTACATGTCTGCTCCTTTGCAGCACCACAAACATGGGAACTCTCTAACTCTTCCCCCCCCCCCCCTCTCCCCCCCCCCCCCCCCCCCTCCCTCCCCCTTCTCTCTGAGTACCCGTCTCCTGGCGCTGACCAAGGTGATGGATGCCTCGGGGTCTTGGCCAAGCTTGTAGTGACTGCTCTACATGCACCTCCGAGGCATTGGATCAGTTATTCACCGCCGTCTGTCCGTGGTCCTGTCAACCGATTAACAGACTGTTAACAGATTAACAGTCAACGCGGTTTCATTGCTGGGTTAAGTACTTCTATTCTATTCACATAATACGCTTACTTCATATATCTACTCCATTCACATCAGTGCATGTGAGCGGATCGGAGCGTGAGCGGCGCGGGGCGCGGAGCGGCCGGTTTTGACGTGAGCGAGGAGTGGGTTTTAAAATGAGTCGGCGCGACGTCCGGAGCGAGAGTTCTCCTCCGCTCCAATCCACTCCAGGCCGCTCACAGTGGTTTAACACTGATGTAATATATACATGCAGTACAATGCCAAAGCAACAGATGGCGATGTACAAACATGAAGGCCATTTTCAACCAATGAGAAGGGTGAACCTGTGATAGGCTGTTCGTTCAGGCTTTGTCACTGTAGAGACGCCCACACTCACTCCAGTTAGAAAAAGTATATCGACGCCATTGTTGTTGACGTTAGCTTACATGCTAACGTTAATGGCAGCGACCATAGCATTGTGGCTCGGCTAGCCTATCATCGCTTAATAGAGATAGTGAATGGATAAACAACGTTATTTAACATTGCAGAATGGCTACAATTACAATGCGGCTCAATACAAACAATTGTTAAGGGGCCCAGGGGGTGTAGACTGTTGTAGTTTGAGCTCATTTACACCATGCTCCAAAAAAAGAAGAAAAAAAACTGCCGAGCGATCTGGCGCGGGGAGCGGGGAGCGCTCGATTCAAGGTGAGCGGGGAGCGAGCGGAGAGCGACTTGGGGGCGGGGTCAACATGAGTGATTAGCGGAGCGGACCAAGCTTTAAAGAGCGAAGAGCGGATTTCTCGGCCGCGCCGATCCGCTCACGTGGTCTGATTCACATATATGCCTACCACTTGTATCTATTGCTATGTCCGCCTACTACAATCTCATGAGCTGTCTAACGCCTGTCCCGTCTCCCTGTCTTCCTATGACTTGCTGTCCTGGAGTGTTGACCGGAGTGTTGGACGTCCCGTGACGAAGGCCGGGAGATTGCGACCCCCTCTGCGTGCCCCCCTGTCTTCGGAGGTCTCGTAGTGGTGACCGGAGTGCCGGATGTCCCGCGATGATGTCGGGGAGTTCGCAACCCTCTCTGCGCCACCCCCCTTCCCCCTGTCTCCGGCTGTCCCTGAGCAACGACCGGAGTGTTGAATGTCCCGTGACTAAGACGGGGAGGACGTGACCCTCTTGCGCCGCCCCTGTGCCTCAAATAGATCCGCTATCAACTCTATCTTTAATCTTTCAAAATGTTCAGTTGCTATCGCTATTAGCTCTATCTTTAATTTTTCAAAATGTACAGTTGCTATTGCATGCACTCATCTGTGTTTCACCACACACATGAGTGCATGCTTACTAACTGTCCGTCTGCAACACTACTATCACCGACATCTAAGAAGGGAGATCCCCCCTTGAACGGCCCTTCTAAGGTTTCTCTCCTCCACATTGCCTGTGGAGCTTTTTTTCCCTATTGTTAGGTTTTAGTGAGTTTTTCCTTACCTTCGCGTGGGGTATGTCTGGGAGTGCTTGCATTCTTTCATTTATTTGCATTCATCTAAAAAATGTTTGGACCCTATGGTGTTCTTGTTCTGTTCTTGACTTATTGTTATGTTGTCTTCTTGACTTGTTTAAAGAAGACCTGTACGGCCCATGGGGACATTAACGTGTGTTGTCGGGCCCTATAAATAAATTTGATTTGATTTGATTTGATTTAAAACCCACTTCAAAACCCACCTGTTTAGGCAGGCGTATGTCTGATTAAATATTTTGTCTGGTTTTATTTTTTAATGGATTGTGATTGTAAATGAACTGTTTTTAAATTGTTGTACGGCGGCCTTGAGTGCCTTGAAAGGCGCCTTATAAATAAAATGCATTATTATTATTATTATCATTCTACTTGTTTGTACAATCTTGCATGCAAATTGCTTGTAGCATTATTGTAGGAACCAAGTGTAATCAAGAACAATCTTCTTGTCTCCTTCAACCTCCAGGTAGGAGGAGGTCTGTCACTGTTGGTGAGATGATGGAGTTTAAGAAACAGGCAGAATGCGATGACTGGTCAGAACCAATAGTCTTCAACACAGACAATGGTGAGAATTGTACTTCCATCAGACCCAGCAGTATTGCCGGGAAAAATACTACACAATATACTCTGCAACTGTCACAGGTCAAGGACATCAAGCCTGGGTGATCTTGTAGTAGGTTCCCAGACAGAGACAACAGGTGGAAGGCAAGAACAACAAAAACCTACCCAACAAATCTTGCTCACTACTTGGGCAGTGTGGGTTAGTAACTAGGGTTAGTACTAGTGGTGTGACTTTTATAAGCAGCCAGAACTCTGCTGATCCTGGGTCAGCAAACAACGACCCGAAGACGAGTTTAGCCACAGCTAGCCCAACAAATCTAGCTGTACACTATGGGGACTGTGGGTGTGCAACAACAAAGGGCCACTGGGGAGGTTGATTCCCAAGCCAAGGAGTCCAGCTGGTTCTGCTGTAGCGTGGTTGGGTTGGAAGTAGCTGGTTTTGGCATTGGCTAGGATGAAGGATAGTGGAACCAGTCTCTCATTCCAGATTCCCTTCCTGGTTTTAACCCCAGGTGTTGGCCCAAGATGTCATTACTGTCCTATAGAAAAGCTTGAAGGGACAGCAGAGGGAGGGGACAGAAGCAGGCACAAAAACAAACCAAACAAATCCACACAAAAATAAAGCCTCCCCACAATTAGTCCGAGTTCACAGCTCCAGTTGTCCCACGTTAACGCAATCAGTCAATGTGACTGTTCTCTTGGTTGCACACAACCTGGGGCAAAAATACTATTTCATACAAGTTCAATAACAAAAGAAAATCAATACCAGGAAGGTCCTGTCCTTGGATTGTTTGTGTACATATATGATACATGTTTGTCAGTAACAACAACACATCACATGACTGTCATGTTGATCTTATAGTGGTTTTTAAATGCGAGGCACCCAAAGACATTGCCACCTCATAGACCAGAAATGTCACTAACTCATGCTGTCACTCACTCACGGTTAACCAGTCTGCCCCTGGTGGTGGCTCACACGCACTGCACTTTGACTCATGTTCAGAGAATCTGCCCTTGTTGTTTCAATGTTCCCCTCTGCTCTTCTACACAGACACAGTTAACTGCAGGACTTCTGGCCCACCATCCTTCAGTGATGCAGAACTGAAGGAGATAATAGCCTCATTTCCTACCAAGTTGTGCAGACTAATCTCAGAAATGGTTACATCTATTTTTTAAAACCACACAACCTGCTTGTCTTGGAGAATTTTGTTAATCTCAATTAGACTTGCCTGGTTAAATAAAGGTTAAAGAGAAAATAAATCTGTCGCAACTTTGTCTTTCAACCAAGGGATGCATGAACTGGAAACGACAAGTAAGGGAGAAATATTCTGTGACTCTTGGAGGCAGATGGATGTACTAAAAACAATGCTCTTTATTGATACCAGAGAGAAACCAATGCGTTTTGGCAACATGCCTCCATCATGTCATGGAATGAAACACGTTGCTGAAACACGTTGGTTTTTATTGTATCAATAAATAAATGTATCAAAAACATCCATCCATTCAGCCTCCAATAGCCGCTGAATTTTTCTCCCTTACTAAATAAATAGGAAAATATTCAACTGTGATCCTTAGCACTCTTCTTCAGTGGTGGAACAAGTACCAAAATCTCGTACTTAAAGGTGGAATCTGTAATGTCATCAAACAGCGACCTCTAGGCAAAAGAGACCCTCTTGGTATTGCACTTTGTTTACATATTATGTTTTTTTCTGATGTGTGGGTTGGATTTGAGTGGGTATATGGGAGGGGTTGGCACTGCTCATTACATCTCATGTTCCGCAAAGAGAGGTTTGGAGAGGTTTCGATATACAGTAGCTGTATATATATTATGGTATGGCCACACACACACACACATACATACAGACACACACATATATGCTGCAAAATCTATAGTATATTTAATATGTTATAGTATGAGGTAGGACATGTGTTACAGTTTAGCCATTAAGCCTACTTAAAGTTATATTCCTGAATACATTTTGTAGCATAGGCTATATAGCTTACCAACTGTGCTTAAACTTTTTCTTATTATGTACGCTATGCAGTAGCCTATATTCCAGTAGCAGCAAGCCATAAAGATTGCATTCATATCTATGCTGACCAGACAACCCCATTTAGCAGGGATCTTATACTGTATACAGTAATTCGGTAGTGACAGTCAAGATTACTAATGCTATTTACTATAAGATTTCAAATGAGCAGCATAGCAATGATTAAATAAATGGCATTCATTTATGATACAATAATCACAATGTAGTAGTCACAGTGTGGGTGTAAAGTTGCAGTAGAATCAGTGAGTAAAGTAAAGTAGCTCTGGCTACTTTAAAAAACACAGTGTGGGTGTACTGTGTGCAAAACGGTAGTAGCCTATTTGCCAACACAATGAACCCGGACATTTTGGAACCACCAAACTTTTATGATAGATATGGATAGTATGGGTCACCAGCACTTAGAAACTGCCGGATGCTAAGTTGTATATGTTGGGCAACTTTTTTTATTTGCATAATTAGCTACATTTGCATAATTACCTAAATGGACAAATCTCGGAAACTACTTGATCAATTTCAACAATGTTGGAGTGGTTTTGGGGGTTATTCGGGATGCTGAATCCATTTATGATACTCAAGAGTTTCGGAATTGCAATATCTACTGGAATTTACCAAATTTCAATTTCAAGAGAAATTCTGCTGAATAATATTATGGGGAAACTTACTCCTTGCTTACAAGTCTTGGTTATCATAGACTCAGGTCTACTGTAAGCTTTAAGTCCCACATTAACAAGGTGAAAAAAACATAATTCTTCCACCTTAGAAACAAAGCTAAAGTACAACCATTTATAAATTAAAAGGATGCTGAAAAACGGATCCATGCCTTTATTCCAAGCCGACTGAAGAAAATACTTCAGCTTATTCAACTCTCAGCTAGGCTATTACACTGGCTTCCGGTAACATTTAGAATAGATTTGAAGGTCCTCCTCCTTATGTACAAAGCCCTAAATGGAACCAGACCAAGCTATATTGGCAATTTTCTTGTCAACTACATGCCCCCAAGAACACTACGATCATCTACTTCCATCATCTTGTATTTTTATTTTCTGCATTGCATTTATTCTGTCTATTTTATGCTCATTTGATGTATTCTAGTGTATTTTCTGCTGTGAAGCACTTTGGGCTGCAATTCTTGTATGGAAGTTGTACAAATAACGTTTATTATTATTATTGCCATCCTTAGAGTTATTTCTTTGCTACCTCTATCTAGCAGGGCTAAAATGATTTGAAATGGTTTTGTTAACCCTCCTGTTATCTTCAAATTGACTTTACACTCTTTATCCTTGGGGACATTTTGACCCCAGCAGTTTAAACGTCCAGAAAATGATCATAATCAAAAGTGTTACCCAAATGTATGTTTCAGGTGCTTCATGTTACTTTGTTGATGACCTAAATAACCATTTAAATAAAACATTACCCCTACTCCCCCCCACCCACCCAATTATACATACATAATATATATTATGTTGTTCAAGTGGGGAGTGGGCCCATGATAACTTTCCGTTTTTGGAAAGTAACGTTTCTGCTTGTGGTTGAGAGACAACAGGAGCATCTGCACTAAGGGTCTCATTCTCATCAGAGGAGGACGCCTCATAATCAGGGTCTCAGACACATTCTCTCCTATGTCACTTTCACCGTCAAATATCTGTGACAAAACTTCACTGGCAGAACACTTTTTCTTCAAGGTAATTTTCAAATTAGAGTTTAGAAGGCTGCTATGCAAGCTATGTTTGCTCCTCCCCTATGTTGCGTAAAGTTTAGGTAGTCAAAAATCACAAATAACAATAGAAATACAGTCCGGGATATACATTCTAAAATATACAGCCAAAAATATACAGTAAAATTTACAGTAATAAATGTAGAATTTTTTAAATACAAATATTTAAGTGTATATATAAAAATAAGAAGTCAAAAGTCCAGGGCCCTCATTCATCAACGTGTGCGTAGAACATGTTCTATTTCCACACGTAAGCACAGAATTTAGAATGAGTGTACGCACAGGGAAGTCGGGATTCATCACACGTGCGTACGCAGGTTCTACGCACACCTGTCATGATGAATATGACTTTGATCCTACGTTTGAGCTTGTGCACTGTTTTAAGTATTTGCATACCAGAAACACCCCGATTAACCATATACGGTAATGGAATACACCCATGAAATGTGGAAAAATGGACTAAGCCGAGGGAAGCGTGTCATGAGACAGGCTGACAGACGTGTACACTTACGGTGATGTCGGATATGATATCTATTAACCATTGCTGCCTGGGCAGCGCAAACACTAATAAATACCGCGCTGGAATATGACTGCCTTTTCCCGTGTTGTTTGATTAATACCCAGGGATTAAAGTTCTCCTCAATTTTATTCCAAATCGCGATGGATCTCCCGTCAATTCTCTACCTGCTGCATATGATTTCTAGAGGCATACTACAATCTATTTTGATGTCAGTATTGGGTAGCCTATATAAACAATAATACGAGAGCATATACAAGAACAATGAATCTTACTGCCATTTATGATGTAGCAGATACGCCATGTGTAGCCTGCCTATATGTGATCAATACAAACATGAACTTGAATTCCATCATGTCTGTGTGCGGGTCACTGCGGGAACTCACAGGCTGTTGTCACAATGTAAATAAGAACGTGCACTGAAAAGTTACAGTATGTAGTTGGTTGATTATTTGTATGACAGTCAGTAAACCCTTGCTAAAAGTATCCGTTTTATTTAATGAATTGAAAACATTCAGCATCGCCTTCCTCCCGGCATCCAGCAATAACATGTATCAGGCAAATGCGCATCGCAACATTGACTGAGTGGAATCCCTTTCTATTCACATAACTGCATTTGTGATGGAGCTTTGACAGCTACAGTAACAGTCTATTGCTCGATCCATCTCCAATATCACGATGGACCGTGCCAGTGGCAAAGACCCGAGGGTGGAGAGGATCTTGAATGAATTCCATCATCATATATATATGTTGTGTGTCTGTCCACTATGTTTGTTACTTTGTTATTCCCCCCCCCCCCCCCCCTATCTATGTAAAGCGACCTTGGGTCTCTTGAAAGGCGCTATATAAAATTAAGCTATTATTATTATTATTGTTATTATTATTATCATCACATCTGTGCGGGAGCTCACAAATAGACTGTTAGTCTCAGTGAAGTTTCAACGGAGGTCATCTATTCTAACCAACAAATTGAAGTAGAAAGCATTTCGTGACCAATCTTATTTGGAAACATGACACACAAAATAATTTGCTTTTTATCTGAAACAATATCTAATCGCGTTTGGAGGTTGGTGTTTTGCGTCTGCCCCCCCGTGCCAAACAAGCAGGCCAACCTCTTGTTCGCGTGTGAGCCCGTTATAATTACACTACTGTCGCTATTTTACAATGAACTATAATGAATTACGGGTCATACAGAAGTTGAACACTAATGCACGGAAGCTTATTTCCGCCTTGAAACTAATGCAGAACTGAGGAGTGCTTATGCGTAGTAACGATATTCTACCACTGGGCGTCAGCTAAGTGTGCTCTGACCTGTGCGTAGACGTAAGCACGGAGTCAAGTTCAAGTTGAAATTGATGAATCCCACTCTTTGCTTAGAAATTATCGTACGCCAGGGTAAGCACACATCTGTGCGTAGAACACGTTGATGAATGAGGGCCCAGGAAGATTACCAGAGTTTGTACTGTCACTCTGTGGTGAGGCAGTGAGGCACAGTGATGCGTTGTTACACTCTGATGGTTGTTGGAATTAAGGACTTCCTGTGCCATTCAGTGTTGCATCTAGGGAGTCTTAGTCTAACACTGAACATGCTCCTTCTATCAGCCAAGTCTGTGTATAGCGTGTTGTGTATGGAGGGGTTGTCCATGATGGCGTGGAGCTTAGCAAGGCTCTTCCTCTGTGACAGAGGAAGAGTCTAGCTCCACTCCCACCATGTCACTGGCCTTCCTGACCAGCTTATTTGTCACTTATAAGGTACATGTACATTACAGTGAAATGCTTGGTTCTGTATGAGCCCCCTGAGATTGTGCTTCAGACAGTAAAAAAGTAAAAAAAAATAAAGACCAAACACTATACAAAATATACAAACTAGTACAAGTACACAATGCAAACAAATGCAAAGATGAGTTAGAGAGGTCGTGCAAATCCTTTACTAATAAATAGATACAATATGGTGTAGTGTTAAAAAGTGTTTAAAGTGAATGTTAAAGGTGAGTGTTATTCCATACACATGGAATATGTATCTCGATACGATAGAGGGCACACATTGTGAAAACAGAGAACAATTTACTGCCTAATAGAGGCCTTGCACAGTGTTTAGAGTGTTTTCACAGTGTTTAGAATGCCCATTTTTCCTTGTTAGGGATCAAGCAGTCAGACAATGAGGAAACAGGAGTTGTAGATGAAAACTGGGTTTTTATTTACCCACAAGGTGCAAAACCATTGCAAACCAAAAATTTGATAACTAGGCCATAGATGGGTTTCTCATCCACGTTAGACTCAGCAAGGAGGCCAAAAGGAACGTAATAATCCTGGTCAGAACAATGGGGCAGACTGTATAGAGGATACTTTGTAGGACATGACCTCGAGAACATTTGAACCTGTTTGGGGAGAGATTTCACACAGACACAACCAGGAATGAGGAAGATATGGATAGTGGTTTACCATTGTATCTTTGTTCCTGGATTGTAGCCAGCTCTTCATAACAACTCATCAACAATAGTCTTCCGGGATTCTGAAATCGGGGAGGAGATAGCGGGGGGGAGCAAATGAATGAATGTGGATGAGAGCCGTGATGTAAGTGATTGCAGCTACGACTGTGGGGGTGCTGGAGACATGATCGAATAGACTTGTATGCGCCTGAATCTCCTGAACACGGCTCGACCCATTCCTAATCGATCAGAACTAAATCGGCAGAGAAAAAGCCCATTTTTAAGCACCTATTCCCCATGCACATGCGCAGATTGCCCACGGATTGTGACGCCACGCACACCCGCCCTGGACTGTTCCATCAGAGGGGGGAGCTTCGGTGGTAGTGTGAGTGGCTACAGACCACTGCACTTAAATATAAACATTAGTCTACCTGGAGACTCAATGAGGTAATTGTAGATGTCGCCATAAGACGCGTCTGGCCATTTGTTTCATCATTGTTTCATTATCCTGTTCGGCTGAAAGGACACTGGCCACCGAAGCTCGCCCCTCTGATGGAACAGTCCGGGTGGGTGTGCGTGGCGTCACAATCCGTGGGCAATCTGCGCATGTGCATGGGGAATAGGTGCTTAAAAATGGGCTTTTTCTCTGCCGATTTAGTTCTGATCGATTAGGAATGCAACCACTTACATCACGGCTATCCACATTCATTCATTTGCTCCCCCCGCAATCTCCTCCCCGATTTCAATGTAACGCGGAAGTGTAGTGGTCTATTAGGCGCTCTACAAATTAAAGTTATTATTATTATTATCATTCTGTTTACAATTGAACATTCCATGAAAATTATCTATAAATTCTGCATCCTCTGAAACATTTATAAACAGAAAATTCATAAAAAATGTCCCCAAAATTTGGTAAATATTGCAATTTTGAAAAAAAAATCTTCTCTTAAGTATCATAACTGGATTCAGTATCCCGAATAACCCCCAAAACAACTCCAACATTGTTGAAATTGATCAAGTAGTTTCTGAGATTTGGCCATTTAGGCGATTATGCAAATGTAATAGAATTGAACCCTGTGGCACACCTTTAGTTATTGATAAAAATTCAGATTGTGCATAACCCGACTTTACACACTGACGTCTCCCTGACAGACAATCTTGGAACCAATCACATGCATTTCTATCCAAACCGATACTAGCTAATCTTTTTAAGAGCCGGTGGTCGAAAAGCTTTTGACAGATCAATGATGAAGCCATGCTATGGTTGGTTCCGAATCCAGATTGGTGTGGGCTTAGTACTGAGTGATTTGAGAGAAGGGAATTAAGTTGATTATTCACTAAAGATTCCGCCCTCATTTATCAATAATGCGTAGAAAGTGTTCTATTTTTGTTCCTAAGCACGTTACTCCTCGCCACTGAGAGTTCGAGTTGCTGCAGCGAAAAGATGCGACAGGCTGCCTCCTCGTGTACCGGAGGGGACACGTGATGCAAGGCTTCTGTCCTCACTACAACGACCTGTGGGAGGCATAGTCTAGCAACGTTCAAGACAGGGGAGGGAAGAATTGGATATACGAAATTGGGATGGGAGAAAAATATAAAATGGGGAGAAAAAGTGGATCAAAAAAAATAACAGCCTCTAATTAACCATATATGGTAATGAAACACCCCCATGGAATGTAGAATAATGGACTAAGCGGAATTGAAACTTCACTGAGAGCGAGTCCTCTGTGATCAATCTCGCTCCCAGTGAAGTTTCAACAGAGGTCATCTATTCTAGATGCTGTGAGTGATATTTTTTTGTTTGTTAAACTAATTGGTCTACATGTTACTAAGGCTCAGCTTCTTCCCCCAGGCCATCAGAACATTGAACACTGAAAGGACACTCTAAAAGGAACGAGGAAAATAAAGGCCACTTTAAGGAAAGAACTGCTGTGTAGTATAGTTTAGAAATAGCAAGTATAGCATAAGGGAGTAAAAACTGTATATTGTATAGTAGTGTACATAGGACCCAGTGCCTTAATCCGTAGCTAACATTGCTCAGGACTTTAGCATGTCTATTTTATCATGCCTATTTTATGTCTATTTTATTACCTGTTTATTATGTCTATTTTATTATTTAGTATTATTGCACAATCAAAGCGGGCATGGCCACCCGCATTTCACTGTATGCCCTGGTATGTATGTGACAAATAAACCTCTTGAATCTTGAATCTTAAAATAATAGCTCTACACTCCAACAGCCATCACTGATATAGATTGTCTGGTTAGTAACATGGGTCTCCCAGTCCCTCCGCTCTGCAGTAAACAGTAAATACATTTTCTGGTATGCCATTCCGACTTTATCCAATCAGGAGAGAGAACTCCACACTGAAAAAGTGGTCTGACAGAAATAGAAACGAGTTTTAAACAAATGTGTGCTTGAAACAAGTAAAATAATCTACCAGTGCAGTAAGCAAATTTGGCTATAAAGCAAGTGACGTAAATTAAATACATACATTGACACATAGATGTATTTAGCATATATATAACAATACATTTCCCAAATCAGCCAAATAAAATAGCAGCCCTGAGTGGTTTTATTAGCCTTAGAAAAAACCTTGTCAATAAAGGAGAGCTTCTTTTCCACCGGCATTATGGTGGTAGATGGAGTGGCCTCTAGATGCTGTGGTGACTCCATTTGCACCAACCCTTGAACCCTTGCACTGAATCAAATCAAAACAAATGTATTTGTAAGGCCTGACAACACACGTTAATGTCCCCATGGGCCGGACACGTCTTCTTTAAACAAGTCAAGAAGAAACATCACAATAAATCAAGAACAATACAAAAACACCATGAAGTCCAAAATAAAATGTAAAATAAATAAATGAATCCAACACTCCCAGTCCCAGACATACCCCACGCAAAGGTAAGGAAAAACTCACTAAAAACCTAGCAATAGGGAAAAAGCACAACAGGCAAATAGGCAATGTGGAGGGGAGAAACCTTAGAAGGGCCGTTCAAGGGGGGATCTCCCTACTTAGATGTCGGTGAAGAACAATTATAGGTACATTTCTTTTATTCTTTGGACAGCCCATGTATTTGCACTTGTGAGGTTAATCTAAATCACTTGGTGTGTGAACGTGATGTATCACAAGAAACTACTCGACATCGACTATCGTTAACGTTAGGTTATGACTATAACCAAGTTCTGTTAACACTTAGTGAACGCTCAGCGTTTCATGCATATATCTCGCTTCAGCATATATACACTGAATAATTTCACAAATGTACCTTTAATGCCGGCATTCATCTGGCCACACCCACATCCGCTTACCTATATAAGCAGGGATGGTGCCACACACTCATCTCCTTCCCAACAAATTTCACCACAATGAAAAATCAAGGGCCTGCAGCAGCGTCTAGACGCTGAGCGTTCACTAAGTGTTAACAGAACTTGGTTATAGTCATAACCTAATGTTCTGTATCACACTTAGCTCACGCTCAGCGTTTCATGCATAATAGGAGCTGAGCGGGAGCTAGAAGCTCGACAAATGTACCCTGCTGAGGCCCCCCACAACCATCAGACCAGGGAGGGCCGAGCCCCCCAGACCCCCCCTAATGGAGGGCACCCCCCCCTATTAGAGGTTTACCGGGAGGGCGACGGACCCGACCGTGCGAAGTGGCACTCAAGCAACTCAACGCACAGGGTGAGCAGACCGTGGCTTGACCCCACGACTACACACACGCACACCCCGCATGCCACCCGGGAACGAGCGGAGTGAAACAACCTCGTTACTGCCCCCAGAATCACGGGGTCAAGGGCAAACCCAACCCCGTGGCAAGGCCGTAGCAGCGGAGCGCGAAGGAAGACCCAGACCCACCAAGGGACTGGACCCCCTGGAACGGGGGCCCGGAGAAGTCCATGATGCCAGCATCAAGACCCCACCAGGTGGGCACGTAGTGCCCCGCCCCCCACATCGCCAGCGTATTCGGACAAAGGCCCCTCAGCCGAGCGGGCCCCGTCCCCCCAATAGTACACCGCCTGGCACACTGACCCTGCAACAGGCAGTCAGCATGGCCGTAAGCACACAAAAAAGGTTAACCAACGGAAGCAGGCAGCGCACCGGGCAAAAACCAGGCAACAGGCTATTAACCCTAGCCTGGAGACTGCGGACGAGACAGGCGCCAGAGGGGACAGCTGAACACAGCCTCCCCGGCGGAAGGAGCGTAAGCTGGCGGTGTTGCATGACCAAGCCTCCATTTAAAAAAAAAACCACCCAGAGGGGTTGAGGCAGAGAAGGCTGACACGAGTGGCAAACGTCATGAACGTGCAGGGGCACCCTCAAACGGTGAACCCGGGAGTTGACACTGCTCCAACACACCAGGGAATCAACCACCTTGGCGTTACCCAATGCGGTGGTTGTTCCTATAACCCCTCAAGAAAAAACTCCAAAACACACCTGCGGGTATACACCGGCTATACCGCAGTACAAGTGTTTCAGTTTTCAAAAAAGGGTTAACCCAGGCCTACGGGTCGACGAAACATTACTTCGGACCGGGCCTGGCGATACGGGAAGCACAGGGTCACCAGAGGAGGTCAAAGACCACCCCAACAGGCCCCTCTTCGCCATGCGTGAGAGAGGAGCGAAAAATAATGGAGAACCAGCCCCTAAGCACACCGTACTTGGTATTCCCAGGCGGTCTCCCAACCAAGTACTAACCAGGACCAACCTGTGTAGCGGCCGAGATCCGACGAGATCGAGCGTGTACAGGTTGGCATGGCCGTAAGCCATTACGACAGTGCTGAGTAAAAACGTACCCAACCAGGGTCTCCATAGCGCTTAACCCTGTGACACCCGGACCGACCTGGCATTTTTCCCCCTGAAAAAAGCCCAAGTCCCTCAGGGTACCAGAACAGCAGATCTGCATC
Organism: Notolepis coatsorum; assembly: GCF_963971535.1. NCBI lineage: Eukaryota > Metazoa > Chordata > Actinopteri > Aulopiformes > Paralepididae > Notolepis > Notolepis coatsorum. The sequence continues at coordinate 61,885,154 of NC_140170.1, forward strand.
CCCGGCGGACAACGGGTTCAACTGATCCGGACCAGCGTGACCAGAACCAGTCCCGTGCCCTAACCACGCCGACATGCCTACTCCAGGAGAAAGGGCAGATATGCGTGTCGATCTTAACATGAAAAGAAGGCGCCACCCAGACGTTCGGGCGAACCGCGCCTGGTGGTCCACCCCAAGGGCGTGAGACCCCTCTACATATGTTCAGATCCATTCCGTCATCATCCCCCAGACATGAACGAGAATCCGTCGATAACCAACCCAGGTCGTGGGATGTGGTCGTCGGAAGAGGAAAAACCCCTATCTCAGTTGCTTTATAAAAACGCCGTTTTAACCTCAAGCAACCAAGGCGTGCCAGTCAGTCGCCTGTTTACAGCGAGCTAGCACTATACGTGCGTCGGGACACACCCCCATCAATGAACAGGCTATTTAGACCTGTCATTGAATCCCCAAGGCGCCCAGGGGAACGACAAGAGGGGTGTGACACTTCCTAACTCCAACACTTTTTGAATAGAAAAGAAGGAAGCACCAACAGTATGTATCCCAGTCTACACAGCCGGGGGTAAAAATCGTTCACATTTTTACATCCCACCACCCTCCCATAGGAAGGAGACGGGGATCCCCAGAGAGACTTCCCACGCGAGCTGTACAGATTGAAAAGAATATATTGCACCTTGAGCCATGTAAAAAATTGGTTTTTGGGCTCTCCGGGGAAGAGGCACTGAACCCATAGACACTCAATAATCGAATTGAATCGAATACATACACAATAGAATAGGACACCTTCTAGAGCATAGGTGTCAAACTCACGGCCCGCGGGCCAAATCCGGCCCGCCACGTCATTTGATGTGGCCCCCCAAGAGCTCAGGTAAAAAAAAAAAAAAAAAAAAATCTTTTTTTTTTTTTTTTTTTACATTAATTGATTTTTTTTTTACAGTACAGTTACAGTTGTGTGTTCATGCAGACACATAATAGCAATTTCATTACGAATTGAAAATGGGGGACCCTGAAAGTCTTTCTCTGGTCTGCATCCCCTTAACAATTGTGTGTATTGAGCTGTACTGTACTGTACCCATTCTGCAATCTGTTAATTAAAGTTAATTAAACTATCTTCTATTAGTTGGATGTATGGCCTCTGCAAGGTTGTGTGCAGCCATTTGTTTTTGTAACATCTGCTACATCTGTCCCACGTGTTCTTTGCAGCTCACAGTTGTTAGTTCTGCCCCTCTTGACTGTGACAAAAAGGTTTTGAACAAACTTAATGTCATAGCTTGTATTTGATGATATTCTTCTTTGTTATTTACTTGAATGGTTTGATCATTGATTGGTGGAGTAATATGGGGTTCTGATAAACTAAAATTATTTGTTAAAATAACATAAGCTAACATATATTTTTACATTTATGCAAATGAATATGCAATATGTATAACTTGAATAAGTAATAAATACAGAAACACCATGTTTAACTATATGTAAATGTGTAGCTACATTTATTTTACATTACATTAACATCTATACGGTCTTTGGCCCTTTGAGGGCAACCATAATGCTGATGTGGCCCTCTGTGAAAATGAGTTTGACACCCCTGTTCTAGAGGGTCCACTCACTTTGACAATCTGAGGAGGAAGGCTCTGTACTCTGATGGAGGCTCCCTCACATGGAAGGAGGAGTCCGAACTCACAGAAGGCCCGAATAGGAGCTTGGTGAGGAGGAGCCCTGACCACCCCCCGAAACAGATCCATCACATGGACCTGAACAGCACACGGAAGTCCTACCAACAGAGACGAGCACGGTGACGTACTCTATGGCGGGGGAATTTCTGCGGTGCACACGCCCAATATTTCAGGCCGTGGGACCAGGAAACTCCCCCCCCCCCCCCCCCCCCACCCCGTAACGTGCCGAACCGCAACGTGACAGGAACCTTGAAGGACAAGGGGTGTACCCCTGACCGACAGAAACAAGGGGGAGAGGAAAGGTTACCAGTTCACCCCTTTACGACCCCACACCCATGATACGATGTAATGACAAAAAGAGAATATGACACAGTCATAGTCAGCTCTATGAAGCGTTTGACAGCTTCACACAGCGCATGAGCTAACCTGCTATCTGATTTTTACTAAGGAAAAAACACAGAATAGAGAGGGCTCTCTAAGAGCCCCGGTCCAACATACACATGTGCTTCTGTGGCCAGTCCAACCCAGTTGTAGGCAGTGCATGTGAGCGGATCGGAGCGTGAGCGGCGCGGGGCGCGGAGCAGCCGGTTTTGACGTGAGCGAGGAGTGGGTTTTAAAATGAGTCGGCGCGACGTCCGGAGCGAGAGTTCTCCTCCGCTCCAATCCACTCCAGGCCGCTCACAGTGGTTTAACACTGATGTAATATATACATGCAGTACAATGCCAAAGCAACAGATGGCGATGTACAAACATGAAGGCCATTTTCAACCAATGAGAAGGGTGAACCTGTGATAGGCTGTTCGTTCAGGCTTTGTCACTGTAGAGACGCCCACACTCACTCCAGTTAGAAAAAGTATATCGACGCCATTGTTGTTGACGTTAGCTTACATGCTAACGTTAATGGCAGCGACCATAGCATTGTGGCTCGGCTAGCCTATCATCGCTTAATAGAGATAGTGAATGGATAAACAACGTTATTTAACATTGCAGAATGGCTACAATTACAATGCGGCTCAATACAAACAATTGTTAAGGGGCCCAGGGGGTGTAGACTGTTGTAGTTTGAGCTCATTTACACCATGCTCCAAAAAAAGAAGAAAAAAAACTGCCGAGCGATCTGGCGCGGGGAGCGGGGAGCGCTCGATTCAAGGTGAGCGGGGAGCGAGCGGAGAGCGACTTGGGGGCGGGGTCAACATGAGTGATTAGCGGAGCGGACCAAGCTTTAAAGAGCGAAGAGCGGATTTCTCGGCCGCGCCGATCCGCTCACGTGGTCTGGTTGTAGGTCACATGACACACACAACCCATCATCACCTACAAAAAATGGCAAAAACACTCTACAGAGGAACGCCGTTTTTCATAATGAGAGAATACATAATTCTCGATTAGTATCGGCCACAGGCCTTGCTAAGCACACACGACAGCGACCAAACAATCTTTTCTTTTAGGAAAATAAAGTTTCTCCAGCTGTTTTAGCACAACCTCAGCAATCAAGCTAAGGGTTACATCGCATCCCTACCACACAAAAGTCACAATGTAGTGCAACAACATGTCTGATAGGAGGATGAAAAAGTCCCAGGGAACCGGGGGGAAAACACAATCCTCCTGCTTTACCCTTAATACGGCCAGTTAAAACAGGAAAACCTGTTAATATGTGAACACTGTTCATTGTCATCACAGGCTGAGAAAAGAAAATTCTTTACTCATTTGTCACTAAGCATAGCTTCATAGGTTAGTTACCCCTTAGTTGTGAGTACACGGTACATAACAACACACATGATGTTTCTCACACAACAACCAGATCATTTTCACATCTGTAACAACAACCCGATTTGCCCGGAGAAGCTATTTACCAGTGACAAGACAGTTCACACAAAACTCAGGTCGTATCCCAAATGTATTGCAGCAACAGACGTTTTCTTACTGCACCTGGTATTCCCAGGTGGTCTCCCATCCAAGTACTAACCAGGGCCGAACCTGCTTAGCTTCCGAGATCGGACCAGATCGGGCGTGTTCAGGTTGGTATGGCGGTAATGGAAAACAGCGTTATTTACAAAACATATAGAAGGTAAAGCCAGAAAGACGCGTATAAGGTCTGGCCAAACCTTGTCCTACCCGGAGCGTAGATCAGCGAAGTGCAGTCTCAAGACACCGTAGAAACACAGCCATCCTGTGTTGTTCGATCTGGGCAGCGTCGCCGCTCTACCCGTCGCAACGGTCCCTTTGTTGACGCAATCCTTGCCGTCCTGGCTCAGGGCAGGATCGACGAACATCCCCTGTCAAAGATGACGTCGTAGTCAAGAGTGTAATACATGTTATAATCAAAGCACGTTCAACAGAGTAGCATTAAGCTAACGGCCGCTACAACCGTCGGTCGCTACTGCCCCTGCTCGCGAGACGCAGAGCGAACGGCGCACGCGACCAGAGGGGAGCTCACGGCGGCGCGCGAGTAGCCAGAGCTACCTCGCGCTGGCCTTGTCCGATAGCAGCAAGCTAACATTTCCTAGTGATCACAACAGGCTAGCGCCGCAGCTAACAGCTGACTGGCTAACAGTAGGCCCAACCTCTGTAGGCCACGCAGTGATCCCAGCAGGCTAACGCCGCAGCTAACAGCTGACTGGCTAACCGTAAGCTAAGCAGCTATCACCTGAACTTGTACACAATGATATAACACTCACCCAGACAGGCCGCCGTTCTGAAACCCTCCTCACTTTTTAAGAGAAAAGAGAAACAAGATGTCAACACAGCTTCACAACAGTGATTTTACCAACACCCGACGGAATCAGCACAATACCAAACTGGCCTGTGTAGCTGACTTGAACATAGATCTTCCGCTATCGAACATCTTATGCACATATCTCCTCGTGAAGGAATACTCTCATTTGGATATGAAAGACGGGGCTTAACACGGGACAGAGAGATACCCACTTGTCCAGAAAACACAGGGATCACCAGTGTTAATGGTCGCGGCCCACTAGTTAAAACTACAATGGTCTTCAGACCAAGGTCTTCTGTCGCCTAGGCGGCTGAACAAAGGACCCTAGCCTGGGGCCGGTTTTCATAAACATTGTCAATTAGTCCCCATAGCACTAACAGACAAGTGAAGCCTGCCAGCAACAGTACTCACCCAACCTGAAACCCACCGCTCCTCACAACAGCGGCGCGTCACACAGTTCATTTCACAGCACGAATGCACAGGATGCTTTACACTACAGCTTAGTATACAAAAACAAAATCAGAAATAAATGACAACAACAACAGACAGCAGTTAAAAAACAATGAAACCAGATAAAAAGTAGAATAAAATAATTTAGATAAAATCATAAAATCATGAGTCACTAATTAAAAAACAAAACTATAGGAACAGTGAGGACAAGAAAGAGTGCCAGGGTTTGGACTTCCTGACTGGCAGACCCCAGGTGGTGAGAGCAGGCAACTGCACCTCCTCATCCATCACCCTCAACATAGGGGCCCCCCAGGGCTGTGTTCTGAGTCCCCTCCTCTACTCCCTGTACACACACGACTGTGTGGCTCAGCGGAGTAGCAATACAATCGTCAAATTTGCTGACGACACAGTGGTGGTGGGCCTGATCTCTGCCAACGACGAGAGGGCCTACCTGGAAGAGGTCAAGGTCCTGGCGGGATGGTGCCAGGAAAACAGCCTCTCCCTGAACGTCAGCAAAACAAAGGAGATGATTGTGGACTTCAGGAGGTCGGGGGTCAAGGACTACAGCCCCCTCAGCATCGACGGGGCACCGGTTGAGAGGCTTCAAGTACCTCGGAGCCTACATATCCGAGGACTTGACATGGACCACACACATTAACAGTGTGGTGAAGAAGGCACGACAACGCCTCTACTTCCTCAGGCGCCTAAGGAAGTTCCAAGTCAGCCAGAAGATCCTTAAGAACTTCTACTCATGTACAATAGAGAGCATCTTGACCGGCAACATCACCTCCTGGTTTGGGAATAGCACTGCAAAAGACCAAAGCAGACTACAAAGAGTGACACGTTCAGCCGAACGCACAATTGGAGGGGGGCTCCCCACCCTCCAGAACATTTACTACAAGCGTTGCAAGGGGAAGGCTAAGAGAATTATTAAGGACTCGAGCCACCCGAACAACTGCCTCTTTGAACTGCTGCCGTCAGGCAAGCGATACAGGAGTCTCAAGGCGAGCACAGAAAGACTCAGAAGTAGCTTCTATCCCCAGGCCATCAGGCTGCTAAACGAACAATGAATGAACACTACACAACAACAACCACCAAACACACATAGCACACACATCCACACGCACACACTCACTTTAAACAAACACACTGTAGCACCCACTCCACACACTTTATAGCACACACCCACTTTAAACAAACACACTGTAGCACCCACTCCCCACACTTTATATTTATGGATGAAGGATTGCACTACAACTCGTACACCTTACTGTAAATTGTACCTAAAATTGTACCTCATCCCATTTCTGCTTTGCACTAGATAGTACTGTACATTAGTACACTGCATAGTATTGTGTATTGTATATTATATGGTAACTCAGAACATTGTACATATGTCTATACCGAACACTGTGACCTCATTTTCTTCTTCTAAATTCATGCTATATTATGTTATTATGTTATTTGATACTATCTTGTCTAGCACAGTCTCTGGAGCGTAACAGTAAGAAGCATTTTGTATGAAAGTATTCTGTACTTCTGTATGACAACTATTAAAGAACTTGAGAACTTGAACTTGTATGACCAAAGGCCTGTCTGAACAAATGTGTTTTTAGTTGTTTTTTAAAAGAGTTTTCAGAGGGGGCAGTTCGCAGGTCCAGGGGGAGAGCGTTCCAGAGCCTTGGTGCTGTCACCTCGAAGGCTTGATCACCCCTTGTTTTTAGCCTGGACCTGGGGACCACCAGGAGGTGCTGATCGGCAGATCTGAGTGAGCGGGTGTTGGTGTAGGGATGGATGGATAAGTTGAGTGATGTAGATAGGGGCCTGACCGTGGAGTGCTCTGAAAGTAAAAGTGAGGACTTAGGATGATGTAGGAGGATGTAAGGAGAATGTAGGAGGATGTACTGTAGGAGGATGTACTGTAGGAGGATGTACTGTAGGAGGATGTAGGAGGATGTACTGTAGGAGGATGTAAGGAGGATGTAGGAGGATGTACTGTAGGAGGATGTAAGGAGGATGTAAGGAGGATGTACTGTAGGAGGATGTAGGAGGATGTACTGTAGGAGGATGTAGGAGGATGTACTGTAGGAGGATGTACTGTAGGAGGATGTACTGTAGGAGGATGTACTGTAGGAGGATGTACTGTAGGAGGATGTACTGTAGGAGGATGTACTGTAGGAGGATGTACTGTAGGAGGATGTACTGTAGGAGGATGTACTGTAGGAGGATGTAGGAGGATGTACTGTAGGAGGATGTACTGTAGGAGGATGTACTGTAGGAGGATGTAGGAGGATGTACTGTAGGAGGATGTACTGTAGGAGGATGTACTGTAGGAGGATGTACTGTAGGAGGATGTACTGTAGGAGGATGTACTGTAGGAGGATGTACTGTAGGAGGATGTACTGTAGGAGGATGTACTGTAGGAGGATGTACTGTAGGAGGATGTAGGAGGATGTACTGTAGGAGGATGTACTGTAGGAGGATGTACTGTAGGAGGATGTAGGAGGATGTACTGTAGGAGGATGTACTGTAGGAGGATGTACTGTAGGAGGATGTACTGTAGGAGGATGTACTGTAGGAAGATGTAGGAGGATGTACTGTAGGAGGATGTACTGTAGGAGGATGTACTGTAGGAGGATGTAGGAGGATGTACTGTAGGAGGATGTACTGTAGGAGGATGTACTGCAGGAGGATGTACTGTAGGAGGATGTACTGTAGGAGGATGTACTGTAGGAGGATGTACTGTAGGAGGATGTAGGAGGATGTACTGTAGGTAGGAGGATGTAGGAGGATGTACTGCAGGAGGATGTACTGTAGGAGGATGTAGGAGGATGTACTGTAGGTAGGAGGATGTAGGAGGATGCACTGCAGGAGGATGTACTGTAGGAGGATGTAGGAGGATGTACTGTAGGTAGGAGGATGTAGGAGGATGTACTGCAGGAGGATGTACTGTAGGAGGATGTACTGCAGGAGGATGTACTGTAGGAGGATGTAGGAGGATGTACTGTAGGAGGATGTAGGAGGATGTACTGCAGGAGGATGTACTGTAGGAGGATGTAGGAGGATGTACTGTAGGAGGATGTAGGAGGATGTACTGTAGGAGGATGTACTGCAGGAGGATGTACTGTAGGAGGATGTAGGAGGATGTACTGTAGGAGGATGTAGGAGGATGTACTGCAGGAGGATGTACTGTAGGAGGATGTAGGAGGATGTACTGTAGGAGGATGTAGGAGGATGTACTGTAGGAGGATGTACTGCAGGAGGATGTACTGTAGGAGGATGTAGGAGGATGTAGGAGGATGTACTGTAGGAGGATGTACTGTAGGAGGATGCAGGAGGATGTAGGAGGATGTACTGTAGGAGGATGTACTGTAGGAGGATGTACTGTAGGAGGATGCAGGAGGATGTAGGAGGATGTACTGTAGGAGGATGTACTGTAGGAGGATGCAGGAGGATGTAGGAGGATGCAGGAGGATGTAGGAGGATGTAGGAGGATGTAGGTTACACAGCTGACAGCTTGACGGTGTTGCTGAATTGGTTAGTAGTAGTAAGTGAGATTTATGGTGATTCCTTAATGGAAATGTGTGTAGATTTACAGATGTGCTCCCTCCTCTTTCATTTAAGCATTACATCACGCGCAGGAGTGTGTTATAGGAATTAGATCATGCCTAGGGGTGGTTGTTAGGCCCGACGCGCAGCGGAGGGTCGTTAGACCCCCCCTAGGCATGATCTAATTCATATAACACACAACTACAAGTGGTGTAATGTCTTTTATACAATGGCCGAATTCACCCAACCTTATTGCTATAGAATAAACGCACAGTAAGTGAAGCATAATGGAGATTTATTCACAAAACCATCCACAGAGAAGTAGATCCAATAGTAGATCCACTAGTAGACACCAGAGGGAGCTCCACAAAACATGTTAAACCCAGATAGACAGTACTGCTACATCTATACATTTATGACATACCAGATTTACAAATACAGTACTGTTTTTGTAGGGTGATTATATGGTTTATTTATATTGAGGTTCTGGGGTCACGTGGAGTGTGTTATACGAAATACCCCCCCCCCCCTCCACCCCACCTACAAATCTCCTACCTACCAACCTCCTCCAATGTACAGTTTCTTCATCAAATGTATATACTCTCTTTTTTAGACTCTTCTTGTATCACAAACAGTACTGTATTTGTAAATCTGGTATGTCATAAATGTATAGATGTAGCAGTACTGTCTGTCTGTATGCCATGTATGTCATATATGTTATGATGCATTGAAAATGGGGGACCCTGATGTAAACAAGACGAACGTCTTTCTCTGGTCAGCATCCCCTTAATAATTGTGTGTATTGAGCTGTACTGTATTGTACCCATTCTGCAATCTGTTAATAAAATTGTCAATCAATCAATCAATCAATCAATCAATCAATCAATCAATCAATCAATCAATCAATCAATCAATCAACCAAATAACAACCAGTAACTTCACTGTGCTTCTTAAACAAGATGTAGCAGTACTGTCTATCTGTATGTCATATATGTCATATATGTTATGATGCATTGAAAATGGGGGACCCTGATGTAAACAAGACGAACGTCTTTCTCTGGTCTGCATCCCCTTAATAATTGTGTGTATTGAGCTGTACTGTATTGTACCCATTCTGCAATCTGTTAATAAAACTATCAATCAATCAATCAATCAATCAATCAATCAATCAATCAATCAATCAATCAAATAACAACCGGTAACTTCACTGTGCTTCTTAAACAAGATGTAGCCGTATATATCTGTATGTCATGTATGTTATGATGAATTGAAAATGGGGGACCCTGATGTAAACAAGACGAAAGTCTTTCTCTAGTCTGCATCCCCTTAACAATTGTATGTATTGAGCTGTACTGTACTGTACCCATTCTGCAATCTGTTAATAAAGTTTTCAATCAATCAATCAAACACATTTTCCTCTATGTTTCTCCATATTGACTCAGTCACTAGCAGACTCACACCAATGGAGGCCAACTAAGGCAGAACACCTGAAACTAGCTACTCCTGACTGTAATAGCCTAGGGATGTCTGTGTAGCCCATAGCCTACCACAGCACAGCAATGCTGCGTACGTGATGACGTGTTACGTATTCCAGTCATTCGATATGCAGGCACTGTTGAATGTGTTGTCATTGCTGCCCGGGACGTGAGAATAAACGGTAACCCATAAAGTAGTTGCCCGATTGTATCATTCCTTATTCGACACTAAGAGTGACAATACACGGAATATTACACTGACCGTCAGCTTATGAGTGCATTTTGAACGGTTTTCAGCAGTTTTGGTCTGTATTTTATTTGTATGTTTTCTTATGTGAGAATGCTCCCTGAAGTATTCTGGCTGTATATCCCCTGCTATTGAAAACTGCATGCTGTTACCAAGGTTACCCCCGGGGCGACTCCCAGCAAGAGCGAGTGTAGTCTGAATGGTTGAGTGGTGGATCTGAGTCGGCAGAATCTCACTTCACCCCCAAAGCACTCTTTTAGTTACTGCTGTCACAAACTGGGTGTTGTCCGTGACAAAACACATTCATTTATTTAACTAAAGAAACATAATTCAGTACATCATTTAGCAAAGGTTACAAACGTTTCATAGTTTTATGTACAAAACGTATACACATTTATTTATGATTTTTTCTTTTTCTTAAATATTTTTTCCTTTGTCACTATTTGAATACATGTTATAGCTAAAATATAATTAGGATAATAATGAGATTTTATATTTATGTATCACCTTATATTTGAGTAATTTCTTAAAAGTATGTAGCGAACTACACATTTTTACTTCTTTGTCAAAGTTATTCCATAGTTTTGCCCCTTTAACTACATACATCGACTTTTTATATTTGTCCTTGCCTTTGCGATATTGAATACACAAGTTCCCCTAAGTCCATACCGGCTCTCTCTAGTCTGGAACAACTCCTGAATGCAACTTGGAAGTGAGTGCTCATGTGCTTTGTACATTATTATTGCAGTGCTAAGATCGACAAGATCTTCCAATTTTAAGGTATTTGATTTAATAAAGAGTGCGTTTGTTGGTTCATACAGTAGTAATCAGCTTGATTCACAATTCTTATGGCTTTCTTCTGCATTATGAAAATGTGGTTAGTGTTTGTTTTGTGTGTTTCCCCATACCTCCACACAGTAGGTTATGTTGGAACTATGAGCGAACAGTACAACAAATAGAATGAGTTCTTGTTAAAGATATAGTTCATTTTTATATAATATTGCAATGGTTTTGGATATTTTTCTTTTTACGTTTTTTATATGTGATTTCCAGTTTAGTCAATTGTCACTCCCAAAAAATTATTTTCGTACATGCACACGTTCAATTTCAACATCATCAATCATTAATTTAACCTGATTATTAGTTTTTCGATTGCCAAAAATGATTTAGTTTGTATAGTTTAGATTCAGTGACAACTTATTTATGTCAAACCACTTTTTTAGTGATCTCAGTTCCTTCTCCACTAAATTCAGGAGCTGTTATATTATATTGTATTTGTATTTATATTTAATTTTATATTGTATCTATAGTGTATATATACTGGACTGTATAAGGACTGTGCAGCTCTGTATCCCCCCCCCCCCCATGCTGCTTTGACACCCGAATTTCCCCAAGGGGATTAATAAAGGATCATCTTAAAAAAGGTATGTGTATGGATAATGTTAATCATCAATCATGTCTGCTGGCTGTATGGATGAGTAAAGTGTAAATGGACTGCATTTATATAACAGCTTTTATCCAAAGCGCTTTACAACTTATGCCTCTAATTCACCCCGTTCACTCACACATCCAAATCTCCTCTTTCCAATGGCAGAGTTAAATCTGGATTTAGTACCACCAGGCGCCCGTTACCGGGCAGAAAAGACTGTGAATGAAATCTACTGTAAGTACAGTTACTTCTGTATAATGCCTCAGGGCAGCTCTGGCTGCAATTGTAGCTTACCACCACCGGTATGACTGTGTATGAACGAATAATGGACTCTGTGAAGCGCTCTGGGTGTCATGAAGAGCGCTATATAAATCCAAGCCATTATTATTATTATTATTATTATAGCTCTGCCATTTTTTACCGGATTGCGACACAGTTTTTTCCTAGACGTTCACAGAAAGGTAAAGAAACAATATACGTTGTATTTTATGGCAATAACAATGAGGTTTGTTGTGTATCGGCCCGGTACCGGGCTGATCGGGCGAGGTTAAGTCCTATAATGACTCAGTTGAGACACGTTGGCTGACGACTTGCCCCACTCCCATGAAGGGAAAAAGGACAGGTGGGGGGGGGGGGGGGGGGGGGGGGGCGGGGGGGGGGGACGTCACACTACTGGTATCATGTGTTCAGTGTGGCTGTTTCATCTAGTTTCTTTGCTCTGATTTAGGTCCATCTGCACCTTTGTTTACACTGTATATTTGTTCTCATAATTTTTATATTCATATCTCATTTTATTGCCCTGCATATACCTGTACCTCCCCTCCCCCATGCTGCTATGACGCTCGAATTTCCCCAAGGGGATCAATGAAGGAATATCTTATCTTTTCAATATCGGCAGTGTGAAAAGTAGACTGAGATCTACCAACATATACACATTAGAAGAAGATGACTTTATTATCAATGTACACAAGGCAATTGAAAGTTGTCTTTTCACATATCCCTCCTAGTTACACATACACACAGTCCTCATATCCCTCCTAGTAACACATACACACAGTCCTCATATCCCTCCTAGTTACACATACACACAGTCCTCATATCCCTCCTAGTTACACATACACACAGTCCTCATATCCCTCCTAGTTACACATACACACAGTCCTCATATCCCTCCTAGTTACACATACACACAGTCCTCATATCCCTCCTAGTTACACACACACAGTCCTCATATCCCTCCTAGTTACACATACACACAGTCCTCATATCCCTCCTAGTTACACATACTGTACATACAGTCCTCATATCCCTCCTAGTTACACATACACACAGTCCTCATATCCTTCCTAGTTACACATACTGTACATACAGTCCTCATATCCCTCCTAGTTACACACACACACAGTCCTCATATCCCTCCTAGTAACACATACACACAGTCCTCATATCCCTCCTAGTTACACATACTGTACACACAGTCCTCATATCCCTCCTAGTTACACATACACACAGTCCTCATATCCCCCCTAGTTACACATACACACAGTCCTCATATCCCTCCTAGTTACACATACACACAGTCCTCATATCCCTCCTAGTTACACATACACACAGTCCTCATATCCCTCCTAGTTACACATACACACAGTCCTCATATCCCTCCTAGTTACACATACACACAGTCCTCATATCCCTCCTAGTTACACATACTGTACATACAGTCCTCATATCCCTCCTAGTTACACATACTGTACATACAGTCCTCATATCCCTCCTAGTAACACATACACACAGTCCTCATATCCTTCCTAGTTACACATACTGTACATACAGTCCTCATATCCCTCCTAGTTACACATACACACAGTCCTCATATC
>NC_140170.1:61898763-61928763 GCF_963971535.1 Notolepis coatsorum
CTCAACAGCATGGATGAAAGCTAGCCAGCCTCCTCCTAGAGGCGGGCTCGAGGGATGCTCCTCACTGGGTTAGATCCCACACGATAGTGGGGTAGACGGTTCTCTGCTCCAGCAGTCACGGTACCAAAGCAATATAATCCAACCAGAAAATGGTTCTGCAGTCGCCGACGCTGGTTCTCCTGTGCACTATACTTCACATTTAACTAGGTCGAACTTGACGTTATTTCACTAAACTCTGACACTTTTGCTATCCTATTCGCACATGTTCTAAGTGCTCTATTTTGACGCAAGGTTGCACACTTCACTTGGTCGTTGACTCGTGGTGAAGGATTTACTAGTAATGACGAATTGCTGCTGTTTCCACCTGCGCCGTATTTATACGTAAGGTGAATTATCTAGTGCCAACCTCAGTTCTGTCTCGTATTACTGCGCAAACCTGGACATGTTGAGACATGCCTTGGTGTTGCCTTTGAACTTGCCGTTGGGGGTATGGTCGTTGGCGCCTAGGGGTCGCTGTCCAATAGGAGAGCGAATATTATGGTCTGGTTTGTACCCAGGTAAAGGGATATTCCGTGTATATATACAAAGAATATACAAGGGATATCAAACGATATACAAATATTATACAAGGGATATCAAGCAATAAATATATATATTCGGTTTAATCTGACCCTTTGTAACAGCCGCCTCCTAATTAGTCCGCACCTAATTAGATAAAGTGAAGACAGATTAATAGTCCTGTCAACTACTCAATGTCTGTTGTGGGGAGTAGGGCAATCTACAAAGTCAGTGGGTCATGATCGTCATCAAGGGAGTCAGGGAGCCTTGGCAACTCTATCAGCCTCGCCACGGGTCGGGTATAGGTCCGTCCCTGGACAATAACTTCTGCCGCTCTGACCTTTCCGTCTGCACCAGTGATCACTTTGCTTACGCGGCCGGCCGGCCGCGCAGCTCGGGGTAGTGACTGGTCTATGATCATAACGATTGTGTCCACCTTTAAGTTGTCCCTGTCCTTGACCCGCTTCTGATGGTCTGGAAGGGATGGAGGGGAGCTTAGGAGGAAGCAGGCCTGAGACTGCTTTGATCTGTGCTTGGCTGTGCCTCCACATCCTCCGTCTGTTCCTCTTGTTCGGTCTGTACCCCATCTGAGGAGGGGCCGGTTCCGGCCGCACCATCAGGAAGTCGTGTGGGGTGCTGGGCTCGAGGTCAGCTACGTCGCTTGGAGCGCAGCTGAGGGGGGTGGAGTTCGGAACTCCCTCTTCTTGGGCCCACGGTTCTCTCACAGGCCTCTCGTCTAATGTCAATAGCCTCTCAACGGGCTGTACGAGAGAGTGGCCTGTGTCGCTCACCTTTGTGTGCAGGCAGCGTGTAGACGTGGGTTGACTGTCAAGTCCGTAGAGGGGGCCCTGGAGCGTCCACCCCAGTCGGGTCTGAACCGCGACTGGGCATCCTTTGGGTCCGATGTGGGCCGCCTCAATTGGGAGAATGAGGTCCGCGTGGTCGGAGTCTATGAGCAGGGTCGGTGTGGCGCCGTCGATGAGCGGTATAGGTAGTCTGCGTAGGTGCACGTACTTCGCCATCAGCTGTGGGATGGGGTAGGTGTACTGTGACAGGCCTATGTCGTGGCTGGTGAAGACGTTAGTGATACTATACTGCTTCTCGGGCTGCTCGACCGCTGCTATCGTGAAGGAGACATTTTCACCCTTTATGGTCTTCTGGTCTCTTCTAATGGTACGGATTGTCATTGTTCCTTTGGCACCCCGCAGGCCCAGCTGGGCTGCGGCGGAAGCGAGGAGGAGAGTCTTTTCAGACGCATCGTCTAGGACGGCGTAAGTGTCCAGGACCTTGTCCTCGTAGTTCAGGAGCACTCTGACCACTTTGATGAGCACTCGGGGGGTCCCGCTATGCTTGGGGTCTATGTGGAGCACTCCTGTTGGTCGGTTGCCTCGGATCTTCTGTAGTGGTGCCGACTCGCGGTCGTCCGAGTAGCACCGTGACTCCCAGTGTCTGTTGTAGCAGTCAGGACACCAGGGGGCAGTCCTATGGATCTTCGGTAGTGGTGCCACCGCCTCGGCCTGATACATCACCGTGACGGGCCCACTCTGGCCTCCTGGCGGACGCTTGTTGATGTCGTGCAGGACCTCCAGGTGGGCGCCGTCGCACTTGCTGCATTTCTTCTTTAAACGGCACTCAGCTGCCATATGGCTGCGCGCGCAGCGGAAGCAGCGGCGGTTGGCTTTGATCCACTGACTCACCTCGTCAGTGGTCAGCTTCTTGAAAGTGTCACATTGATACAGCCGATGTTCCTGTTCACAGTACTGGCATTCAATCTTCCACTCCCCTTTGGTCGGGGGGTTGCTGTGGTTCTCGTGCTGCGGCACTGACTCGGCCTGGTGCATAACAGTCACTGACCGGCGGTTATCATTAGATCTCCGAGGTCCATCTCTTGGGCTTGGTCCACTCCACACGAACGTATCCAGTCGTAGGCTGCTGACTTCTCTCGCGAGGAAGTCGGCCAGTTCTAGGAGGGATGGCTCGGGACCGTCGGGATCACGGTGGTCTCTCTGCCGCCGAAAGCGCTCTTGGCGGGCTGGATGGAGCTTCTCTAGTATTCATTCCACATTAGAGTTAGCATATAGTTCATATCTCCCTTTCTCCTTTTGGGACCCCAGCATCCCTACCAGGGATTGTACCTTGATAGAGAGGTCATCCAATGCTCTATTGTCTTTGGCTGGGGGGAGGCGGTCGATATCTCTTATTTCTTGTATCACGTAGTCCCATATGCGTCCATAACGCTGGTCGAGGGCCACTAGAGCCGCGGAGTATGGGGTACTTGAGTTGGAATATGCCAGCGCTATATTATGCGCTCTGGGCACCTTGAGGTGCTTGAGGAGGATGGCATATTTGTACGACTCATCGGGGACGTCGGACATCATAGTCTCCAAGCACATCCGTAATTCCGTGTACTGTGCTCTGTCCTCGTGCGTAAAGTCTGGGAACGTCGGTGTGCCAAGGTACGATACCATGGATGGCTGGCACATTGGTGAGCGTAGGGGAATAGGCCTCCTGGGCGAGTCTCCCCGTACGTGTTGTCGTGGGTTGGTACTTGGTGGGTACCAGGGGCCGGGTACCCAGGTGCTGTTCCTTGGTGCTGACTGTACGTCAAACTCACCCGGGAGTTGGGTTGGGGGTTTGTAGTGCAGTGACTCGGGGCTGACGTCTGGGCTGTACTGGGCCTCCTGGTCCAGAGTACGTTGCTGCTGGTCGGGGCTGTACTGGGCCTCCTGGTCCAGAGTACGTTGCTGCTGGTGGGCTTGACATTCCTCCTCTTCCTCTTCCTCTTCTAGGTCCTGGAGTCTTCTAGTCAGTCTCTCTGCGACGTAGGCCGGTTCTTCCCGGTGGCTGGGTCTCGTATGGACCGGTCGGGGAGGGGGGTCGGAGACGTAGACAGGATCCTCTTGTTGGCTGGGTCCCGGGTCGCTTCGTCGGGTAGGGGAAGGTGCCCTAGACCCTTGTCGTGATGATCTCCAGGAGCTCCGTGCGGAGCGAGGGGGTGTCGCCATGGCAATCAATTGTTCTATCATCTGCGCCTGCAGCCGGTCGCGCTCTGCTTCGCGCTGGGCATGGGCGGCGTCGAGCTCTGCTTCGCGCTGGGCATTGGCGGCGTCGCGCTGTGCATTGGCGCTGGCATGGGCGGCGTCGCGCTGTGCATTGGGTGGCGTTGCGCTGTGCATTGGCGCTGGCATGGGCGGCGTCGCGCTGTGCATTGGCGGCGGCGCGCTGTGCATCGGCGCGGCCTCTTTCAATGTTCTCTTCCGTCTGAAGGCGTCTGGTCTCCAGTCTTATGCGCTCGTCTTCACTCCTTTGTTGCGCCTGGAAGCGCTCTCACTCGGTTGCAGAGTGTTCGCGTTCACTAAGGGCTTGCGCTTGGAGTTGCGCGTGAAGGCGCTCTCGTTGGTCTGCAGATTGTTCGCGCTCGCTCGTCTGTTGAGCCTGGAGGCGCTCTCTTTCCATGGTAGACTGTTCGCGCTCACTAAGCGTCTGTGCTTGAAGTCAATCGCGTTCACCCTGAAGTCGATCGCGTTCGGTGGAAGCTGCCAGGGTGGCGATGAATGCCTGCGCCAGCATCTGGTCCGCCTCGCTGGGGGATGACACTGACGGAGGTGATTGGCTTCTGACGGTGCTCGTTGGAGATCTGTTCTCTTGGCGCGCCCCGTGGTCCATCTCCTGGGCGCGCTTCTCTTCTGGTCGTGTGTCGGGTTCTGTCCCTGGAGCGCTTTCTTTATCCTGGAGCTCTCCGGGGACTATACCGTTGACGTTGTCTGGGGGTATAGTCATGTCATGTCCCCCCTGGTCCCCCCCGTGAGCTTGGTCAGTTTCGTTAGAACCCACTAGGGTCTCTACCTGCAGGGTCGCCTGGTCGGTAGGATTTGACATGCTTTGACTATCCGCTTTATCCGCATTTAACGTCTGTTTAGAGCTAGGTATTAGACTGACAGCGTATTCCTCTAGATAGGGAGGTGGCTGACGTCTGCGCTGCGGGCGTTCTAGCTTGGGAGAGCCGCTTGGGGAGTGTTCACCGCTGGCCATGGTTAATATCAATATTATATTAGATATTACACTGATACCCTCCGGCTCGAAGGACCAATTGTAACTGAGGGGTACAATTCCCTGACTGTATTGAGAGTATGGTATATTAAACCACTACTTAGTTATGTACTTTAATTACTGGCCATACAGTACATGAATATATATGGTGAACACCCACACAAGGATACGGCAATTACACATAAAGTTCTATTTAGAAGATATTTATTATTATCAGAGCAAGCAACGTTAGGTTACAGATTGAGAATTATACTCACGCTTGTAAGGCGAAGAACACACGTAAAGTAGGTCAAGAGCGTAAGTCAATGAGAATAGTAAGATGGGTCTAAACTGACGCCACCTGTGGCATAGCAATTACATAAGGCACACTAGTACCAGCTGGATACACTGGGGGGTTCCCTCCGGGTGTAAGCCGGCAGGGTAGAGGAATGTTCGGGTGCAAAGTCTGGGTCAACGAGGAATAACGAGGTTCCAGATACAGGAACCAGTGCAGTACTCCCTTGATCGGTAGACAAAGCAACAGCTATAATCCAGTATGCTCGACAGCATGGATGAAAGCTAGCCAGCCTCCTCCTAGAGGCGGGCTCGAGGGATGCTCCTCACTGGGTTAGATCCCACACGATAGTGGGGTAGACGGTTCTCTGCTCCAGCAGTCATGGTACCAAAGCAATATAATCCAACCAGAAAATGGTTCTGCAGTCGCCGACGCTGGTTCTCCTGTGCACTATACTTCACATTTAACTAGGTCGAACTTGACGTTATTTCACTAAACTCTGACACTTTTGCTATCCTATTCGCACATGTTCTAAGTGCTCTATTTTGACGCAAGGTTGCTCACTTCACTTGGTCGTTGACTCGTGGTGAAGGATTTACTAGTAATGAACGAATTGCTGCTGTTTCCACCTGCGCCGTATTTATACGTAAGGTGAATTATCTAGTGCCAACCTCAGTTCTGTCTCGTATTACTGCGCAAACCTGGACATGTTGAGACATGCCTTGGTGTTGCCTTTGAACTTGCCGTTGGGGGTATGGTCGTTGGCGCCTAGGGGTCGCTGTCCAATAGGAGAGCAAATATTATGGTCTGGTTTGTACCCAGGTAAAGGGATATTCCGTGTATATATACAAAGAATATACAAGGGATATCAAACGATATACAAATATTATACAAGGGATATCAAGCAATAAATATATATATTCGGTTTAATCTGACCCTTTGTAACAGTTACCGTAGCTACTAGGAGAAAATGGGAGTCTGAGAGGCGGGTGTTGAAAGACAATTATAGGCGTTTATTCAACATCCAAGAAGGCTAACATGCAACTGTGTTTATTAACTCCAACCGGGACTATTGTCGCTTTTCCACTGCATGCTATCAACTCGATTCAACTCCGGTAACATTATAGTCGAGATGGTCTGAAGGTACCACACGCTAAATTGTCCCTGCGGACCCCCCAACCCATAGAGGTCCAACTCACCGAATTACGCTAATCCACCACGGTTTCACAATAATTACTGTGTTGCACTCAATATTTAAATAATGTTAGTCTAAATAAATGTAGACAGATGTAGTATCCTCAAGAATATGTGCATAATCTTGTGTAATTTTTGCAATTGTACATATCTAATTGACATGATTAGAAGCATTACGGTAAACTTGATATTACCAGCTATACGTTAATATAATTACAGTTGTTCTCAATTGCTTTGGTGCATTTCTCTGATCAGAATTAAAGTTATCATAACTGTTAGTTCAACCTCCACAACATTTTGTCCTTTGTGCACATCATAGTAGCAGTTTCTCATTCCTCTTAACAAATTGCAAATGCTTTTGGACATGCATCAATTGCTTTCATACAATTCTCTGCTGTTTTATATCATTTGCTTATGTCATGTCAGTCAAAATTAACTATACTTATGACTGCTGAATATTCCCTATAAAACTAATAGTCCTCATTTCATTGATTGAGTCTACATATACAAATATTGAACTAGTTGTCAAAATCTATCAATCACGGCCTCACAATGGCTGAGGCTGGTCGAAGGGTGCAGCCAAATGTTGAGAGAACCACTGTAAATTAAATTACTGTATTCAAACATTTCCTCTGGAGAGCAGGTGTGTATACTGGACAGTAATTCAGCACTAAACAATCTGCACTGCACTACTGCCATTGTGTCATACATGAAGCTTGCAGTGGGACAAGAACTTTTTACATTTTACATTTACAGTAGACAGCTTTACTGCAGCACAGATTTACTGTATTGTAGTGTACAGTAGTGTTACAGTAAATATTTGCCATATTTACAGTATGGTACTGTACTGCATTATTTTACAAGTGGGAAGCACTGTTATTGTACACTACAGTAATATGGGTTACTGTAAAGCAGTATATCTCATGTTTGCTGTACATTACTGTAATTTTACTCTGCACCACATAGGATTGCAAGACAACCTCGCAGAGGT
This sequence comes from Notolepis coatsorum, assembly GCF_963971535.1. NCBI lineage: Eukaryota > Metazoa > Chordata > Actinopteri > Aulopiformes > Paralepididae > Notolepis > Notolepis coatsorum. Next base: position 61,905,831 of record NC_140170.1, read on the forward strand.
GGAAGAGGGCCCCTTTTTACTCCACAACAAGAGGAAGCCATTTGTGCAATGGTGATTGCAAACAATGCCATAAGGTTGACAGAGATACAAAGCGCTGTTATAGAGGATGACAATATCTTTGGGAATATTGAATCTGTTTCAATCGCTACAATTGACAGAGTGCTCAGTGGAAATTAAATGTGCATGAAACAATTGTAGTACAATTGACAAATGAGTAGCCATTTGACTGGAACAGAGTGAAGGAGATCCGCCACCAGTATGCACAAGTAAAACATTTATTTGTTCTATGCATACTCTAATGTTCAGTGCTATAAACTGGTTACTTTGTGTAGTGCCATGCAGTACACTTACATGACAGTTCATACTGTACAATATGTTGTCCAAAATGCATTACAGTATGTTACACAGGAAAAGTTTATAGTTTTTATCTCTCTCTCTTCTGGGATAAAGCGTACACGCTGCACACATTATACGTTGATGAGGCGGGTTTCAATCTGGCAAAAGGTAGACCGCGTGGAAGAAATCCCATTGGACAGAGAGCAACCATTGATCAGACCAACAAGGAGGGCATATTACAATGTGTACAGTGTGTACAGTAATGTGTAACTGTAGATTTCAAATGGCTGTGCAAATAGTGTATAGTGCTGTCTTGAGCATTTTCAGGTAGTGTCACCAATATCTGGCTTTTTTGCATTGGAAAACACTTACAGAGTGATCTGTCATAATGAAAACATGACAAAGCCATTTGACTATCTTGTTCATAAACAATGGTGTCAGGACTTTTCATTTTGATGACAGTGACACTTTCATTGACATGAATACTTGCTTTTGAGGAATGAACTATCCATTTTGAGCAAGTGAAACGCTTCTGCAGGTTATCAACTAGGTTTTGCAGTTTGTACTAATTGTTTTGAGAAATGCACTAACAGTTATGAGAACTTTAATTCTGATCAGAGAAATGCACCAAAGCAATTGAGAAAAACTGTAGACAGCTTTACTGCAGCACATATTTACTGTATTGTAGTGTAAAGTAGTGTTAGCGTAAAGATTTGCCATATTTACAGTATGGTACTGTACTGCATCATTTTACAAGTGGGAAGTACTGTTATTGTACACTACAGTAATATGGGTTACTGTAAAGCAGTATATCTCATGTTTGCTGTACATTACTGTAATTTTACTCTGCACCACATAGGATTGCAAGACAACCTCGCAGAGGTGGAAGAGGGCCCCTTTTTACTCCACAACAAGAGGAAGCCATTTGTGCAATGGTGATTGCAAACAATGCCATAAAGTTGAGAGAGATACAAAGCGCTGTTATAGAGGATGACAATATCTTTGGGAATATTGAATCTGTTTCAATCGCTACAATTGACAGAGTGCTCAGTGGAAATTATATGTGCATGAAACAATTGTAGTACAATGTGCCATTTGACTGGAACAGAGTGAAGGAGATCCGCCACCAGTATGCACAAGTAAAACATTTATGTGTTATGCATACTCTAGTTTAATGTTCAGTGCTGTAAACTGGTTACTTTGTGTAGTGCCATGCAGTACACTTACATGACAGTTCATACTGTACATATGTTGTCCAAAATGCATTATGTTACACAGGAAAAGTTTATAGTTTTTTATCTCTCGCTCTTCTGGGATAAAGCGTGTACCAGGGAACCGCTGCACACATTATACGTTGATGAGGCGGGTTTCAATCTGGCAAAAGGTAGACGGCGTGGAAGAAATCACATTGGACAGAGAGCAACCATTGATGTCCCAGTCCAACAAGGAGGGAATATTACAATGTGTACAGTGTGTACAGTAATGTGTAACTGTAGATTTCAAATGGCTGTGCAAATAGTGTATAGTGCTGTCTTGAGCATTTTCAGGTAGTGTCACCAATATCTGACTTTTTTGCATTGGAAAACACTTACAGAGTGATCTGTCATAATGAAAACATGACAAAGCGATTTGACTATCTTGTTCATAAACAATGGTGTCAGGACTTTTCATTGACATGAATACTTGCTTTTGAAGAAGGAACTATCCATTTTGAGCAAGTGACACGCTTTTGCAGGTTATCAACTAGGTTTTGCAGTTTGTAGGGTTGGGCATCGTTTGGATTTGAACGATTCCGGTTCCGATTCCGATTCTCCATATCGATTCCTGTTCTAAACAATTCTCGATTCCGATTCTTTGAGGTGCAGGTCAAAACAGGTCACAGCTTATTTCGAAGGAGATTTTTTATTTTTTTTTTATTTCAAAAAGAAAATCATACTATTCACATTTTCAGTTGACTTGATACAGTTTAATTTGGTTGCTGTACTGTAACTAGGGTATTAATTAACAAAGTAAAAAAAAAAAGTAAAAAAAAAAAAAGTTAAAAAAAAAAAAATCGAAATTTAGAATCGAAATTCAAATATGTTAATTCCGGTTCCAGAACCGGAAGTTAGGAACCGGTTCCTATTAGAACCGGTTTTCGGTGCCCAACCCTATATGTTATGGCTCTATACATTGCAGTTTTCTTTAGAGCGTTAGTTCTAGGCAGAGGTAGGGTGAAGCGACTACTTGAAGCATGTCTGGTATTATGGTCATGTCTATCATTGGTGGATAAAAGCATAGAATACAATTGAGTGGGTTTACCCAAGGTACAAATGTTCTTTAAAAACCTAATCAAACTGCATGCTAGTCTCTCCTCCACCCTCATCCACGACAGTCTAGCATGCATTCCCTCCACACTATTCCTTATAGAGCAGTGAAGAGTGAGTCGGGCAGCTCTATTTTGAGTGAGCTGGAGTTTACTAAGCTCTTGCTTTGATCAAGAGGAATGAAGACACGTGTTGCTCAGTTTAACTCCAAGACTCCTCTAACGTGAGATGGCGGAAACCGTCACCTAGGGGGACCTGGCGCATAACCTGAACTACATGGTTCCGCTCTTAACTTCCTGTCTAATCAATTCTCCATCTCACAGTCAATGTGAACTTGGTTACAGTTTTTCTCAGTCACTTTGGTGCATTTCTCACATCACTATTTACGTTTGCACAACAGTTAGTGCATTTCTCAAAACAATTAGTACAAACTGCAAAACCTAGTTGATAACCTGCAAAAGCGTGTCACTTGCTCAAAATGGATAGTATAGTAATTATACAGAAAACACTATCATTTAGGAATTATAACGTTAGGTGATATGAGTAACAAGAATTGTGAAATGAGTTGAATGTTTAACAACGTCAGTAAGAATACAAAATATGTTATGTGCACGCACATTGTGATATGCATTGGCCGCGAGGGAAGATGGTGTTTTCCACGTTATCAAATACTAGCAGCGCATACCTGCCGCTGGGGTATAAAAGACGTTATATTATTAAGGTACATTGTGACTTGTTTATTCAATGCTGATACCTGAGCGCTTGATTATAATGTGAAGTAAGGTAGTTTGACTATAATGTGAAATAAGGTGACCTAACGAAAATATGGAAAAAGGGTAATCACTTTCCCTGAAAATGTGTCTGAAGGCCGCAGTATTTCATACGTCACCAGGACGCACATGTCACTATACACCTCCAGTCAGAACTGAATGCTAAGGACACACCATTTTGTGAAGTATTAATAAAAGCAAATGATGATTCATATGATTTGAAATTATATGAAAGGAATATTTCCCATGAAGTTTAAGAGCAGTCTTAAACTACCCCAAGTAGGTTACGGTAAAAGTAGGTTTGACTTTGGTGCTCTCTGACCTATGGGCATTGGTGACACGTGGCAACCTCTTGTTTCAATAGCACATTGTAATAGTATTTAAACTACTGTCTAAGCCTTTGGCTAAAAGAGGAATAGTTAAGCTATTCCCCCTCTCTCTCTCTCTCTCTCTCTCTCTCTCTCTCTCTCTCTCTCTCTCTCTCTCTCGCACTCTCTCTCTGTCCCTTTTTCTCGTGCTCTCTCTCTCTCTCACTCTCTCTCTCTCACTCTCTCTCTCTCTCTCTCTCTCTCTCTCTCTCTCTCTCTCTCTCTCTCTCTCTCTCTCTCTCTCTCTCTCTCTCTCTCTCTCTCTCTCTCTCCGCTCTCTCTCTCTCTTGCTCCCTCTCTCTCTCTCTCTCTCTCCCGCTCTCTCTCTATCCCCCTCTCTCTCTCCCGCTCTCTCCCTCTCTCTCTCTCTCTCTCTCTCTCTCTCTCTCTCTCTCTCTCTCTCTCTCTCTCTCTCCCGCTCTCTCTCTCTTGCTCCCTCTCTCTCTCTCTCTCCCTCTCTCCCTCCCGCTCCCTCTCCCTCTCTATCTTTCCTATCCCTCCTCGTCCCCCTCGTTTAAAGGTGTGATCTTACATTGTGGGTTGTCCTAAAGCTCACACATGCACGTGTAGAGTGAATGTTTGGTAAAGAGAAGTGTGAATATGTTGCTTATGATTTAAGTGAATATTTTGACAACCATGGATATCGAAACAAAGGAGAAATGTAAATGAAAGTATACGATGAAATGTATATTTTTGTAACTATTGACAGTGATAACCGGAGGCACTGAGTTAAACTAAATAATGTAAATATACTGTGTATGCATGATAAATTATGTTTTGTTTAGAGTTTTATGAATAAAGCTCTGAGAGGAGTCTTGGAGTTAAACTCAGCAACACGTGTCTTCATTCCTCTTGATCCTATGCTTTCAGGGAGTTAATGCTGACCGGCTGCGAACATGATTTGTCCTGGTACCCAGTAGCCCATTGGGACCGGTGACACAGACAATGTACGTATTTAAAAAATAGAATGAACAGAGCAGTGTTGTTTTGAAACAGTACAGTGTGTGTTAGTTTGATTTATGCTGCATTTTATATTGATGGCCTCTAATTTGTTTGTTTGTTTATTTATTTATTTATTTTAAATAACAGTGATACTTTTCATTTTGATAAGAAATCCAGCCACATTCCTTTCATTGTATTTCAAATACTCCACTTTAATTTCAAGCGTAAAACTAATCTTTGCATTAAGAACTGACAATCAGGGAATTTAAACATTGTTGACATTGTTTTTTTGTGTTTATTTTAAAGAAAGGAAAGTCTAGTGCTGGTTGAGCATATGCATACTTTATGTTGGATGGCCTTTGTCTATAATGTGGCCACACAAATAGAAAGGTTTAATTAATTAACCTAATTAAAAGTTAATACTTTGACAAATGTAGCCTATATTTTTCAGTCAGTTCGGTCTTTGTATGCCAATTTTCGTTCAAATAAATGAGAAGCATGTTTACATTTTTGGAGTGTTACAACATATTCGATATACAACGAACCAAACCCAAAACCGTGATACGAACCGAACAGTGGATTTTGTGAACCGTGTGTGTGTGTGTGTGCGTGCGTGCGTGCGTGCGTGCGTGCGTGCGTGCGTGCGTGCGTGCGTGCGTGCGTGCGTGCGTGCGTGTGTGTGTGTGTGAGTGAGTGAGTGTGTGTATGTGTATGTGTGGTGTGTATGTATGTGTGTGTGTGTGTGTGTGTGTGTGTTGTGACGAGCCTGGTGGGACTCTTCATGGTTCAAGTACAAACAAATTCAAATGTCTAATAGTTTTTATTTCTTATGTTTGTCAGACCATTTTCACAGTGTGGAGTTCTCTCTCCTGATTGGATAAAGTGGGAACAGGATGTCAGAACATTTATTTTCTGTTTACTGCAGAGCAGAGGGACTGGGATACCGATACCGTTACTGATAAAAAACAACAACACTAACCATAACCATAATCGAATTGAACTTAACCTAATCATAACCTAAACTTAACCATAACCCTAACCTTAACCTGAACGTTAATTGAACTGCAAAAGCGGCAGCGGGAAAGGAACTTCATGGTTCACACACGGCTGTGTCTTGTGTAGTGGTCTAGTGGAGCGACAGAAATCTGAAGAAGGATGCTTATTAATTCAGTGTTAGTCGTGGTGTAGTGGAGCAAAGATCTGAAGAAGGAGAAAAAAGAGTATAAATAAAGGTTTGATAATGATGATGATAACACTTTAGTCTTTCACATGAAAGTTGCAGAGCACTGGGGGAACTTTGAAAGGCTGTTATATTTCCGTTGCATATTCTATGAATCCCTCATGAGAATACGTTGTGTCTTGGTGGTGGTTCTGGTGGTGCTCCAGAGATCTGAAGAAGGACGTTTATTACTTTAGTCTTGCGCATGAACGTTGCAGAGCACTGGGGGAACTTTCAAAGGCTGCTATCAACTTTTCTCAACATCATCTTTATTCAAAAGCTATAAACATTTCAGGGATGAGGAACTAGTCGACCGCTGTGATATCGGTTTCCTGGACGCTCGGCATTCAGTGCCAAAGCAGGCCAGCATTTTAGAACGGTCACCTCAGTGCATCTCTCTATCTCACACTATCTCTCTCCCCCCTCCCCCTCCCCCTCTCTCTCTCTCTCTCTCTCTCTCTCTCTCTCTCTCTCTCTCTCTCTCTCTCTCTCTCTCTCTCTCTCTCTCTCTCTCTCTCTCTCTCTCTCTCTCTCTCTCTCTCTCTTGTTAATGAATTATGTTTTGACTAGTGTAGGCCTATGAGAAATAAAAGCTAAAAGTGTAATTGTAAGCCGTAAAACTGCAGTGCAGCCATCTGGGCCTTCTCTCTCTCTTTATCTCACCCTATACCTCTCTCTCACCTTCTCACCATCTGGGTCTCTCGCACTCTCTCTCTGTCCCTTTTTCTCGTGCTCTCTCTCTCTCTCACTCTCTCTCTCTCACTCTCTCTCTCTCTCTCTCTCTCTCTCTCTCTCTCTCTCTCTCTCTCTCTCTCTCTCTCTCTCTCTCTCTCTCTCTCTCTCTCTCTCTCTCTCTCTCTCTCTCTCTGTGCGCATGCGTGTGTTGCGGAGTGAGAGTGGTTGGAGCGAGGCAGGTTTGACTGAGCGGTTTGCGTGAGTTAAAACTTTCTGAAAGTTATTTCTATCTTCTATATGTGTGTCTATTATATATGTATGTTTTGTTTGTCGTTTGTCAGTGTTGTTAGTTTAGTGTTTGGTGTGTTTTGGAGCGAGTAGCAGCCACCAGTTCTGCTGGTCGGCATACCGCCTGAAGCCAAGGGCTTGGAGCGTCTGACGCGCAGACACGCTGTAAAGCTCTCCCCGGCACTAAATTGCACCGTGGAGGAATGCAGTTTAGCAGTCGGGGCTGTTGTGGGTCATGACAGTGTGAAATCTGCATTGCGGATGAACAACGTAGTTGTAATTTTTTTGGATTGTGTAGATAAAGTTAATTCGATTGTGGAGCAGGGAGTGGTAATTCAAGACACTTTTACCCCTGTGTTTCCACTAGTAAGCCCAGCACAAAGGATAACGATTTCCAACGTTCCTCCTTTCATCAGAAATGAGGTCCTGGAAAGGGAACTGTCTAGACACGGTTTCCCCGGTGAATATGATTTCTCTGGGTTGTAAATGCCCTCTGTTAAAGCATGTGTTATCTTTCAGAAGACAGGTTATCATGATTTTGAAAAATGAAAAAAGAATTTATCCATGAATTTTAGAGTGGATGACTTTGATTATACTATTTATATAACTTCAGACACAATGAAATGCTTTGGGTGTGGGATGGAAGGTCACATGATTAGGTCCTGTCCTAATAAGAGGCCTAGGCCGCCTGATCAAACACCGCCATCACCCAGGGCAGGTCCAAGTGGCTCGAGCACCAACAAGGGTCGAGAGAGAACCTCTGGGAGGAAAGAGCCAGGAGAAGGTCTGGTGGAGAAGACAGGACAAGGTGAGAAGGTGCAGGGGGAGGGGAGAGGCCTGGTGGAAGGAGTAGAACAGGGTGAGCAGGTGCAGGAGGAGAGGAGAGGCCTGGTGGAGAAGACATGACAGGGTGAGCAGGGGGAGGGGATAGACCTGGTAGAGGGTGCAGAACATGGTGAGCAGGGGGAGGGGATAGACCTGGTAGAGGGGGCAGAACAGGGTGAGCAGGTGCAGGAAGAAAGGAGAGGTTTGGTAGTGGAGGCAGGAGTAAATGTGAATTTTAATTGGAAAAAAGTGGAGAGAAAGGGAAAAGCGAAGGCTGTTGAGAAGGTCACTGTGGTCGAGGAGGGTGACGAAGTGGGAGGTCAGAAGACAGGGGTCAGAGGTGAAGAAAGAATCAGACTGGGCAAACGGGCTGGACCAGCTGCTGGAGAAGTAGAGTGTATTATAAATGAGGAGGAAATGGACCTTGATGTGATGTTACCAACATTTCCCAAAAAAGGAAAACTGAGGTCAGTCAATCTGAAAAAAAAGAGTGCCAACCTGAGCAGCAGGTAGAAAGTGACAGTGGAGACTCTGACCTCAGTGATGAGGCGGAGTCTCTGCCTCCCACTCAGTCTCAGGCTGACAGGAGGGATGGTTATTCTTTAACTAGAATAAAACGTTTTCTACAGGATACTAAAGGCTCAAGGGCAGTTAAGGTGGAAAGCTTTTTTCCTGACGTGAAGTTATTTGTTGAGTCGGCTAAGTGGCTAATGAAACGCAATGACACGAATGAAGAAGGTTTCTCTGATCAGGAGATTTATCGTTTAAGGAAACATGTTCAAAAGTCAAGATCAAAAATCTCCAATGATGTTTAAGTTATCTGGTCTCCTTTTAATATTTTATGTCCTGCAGTTTGGATATTTCCTCATGGCAGAATTTAAAGTAGGTACCCTAAATTTAAATGGTGCAAGAGATGATGCAAATAGGGCATGTCTTTATCAACTAATGGATTTAAAGAATATTGATGTGACACTTGTCCAAGAGACACACAGCACTGAGGATAACACAGTGGCTTGGAAAAGAGAATGGAAGGGAGAAATTGTTTTAAGCCATAACACCAGTAATAGTGGTGGAGTGGGGATTTTATTTTCCAGAAAATGTTTGCCACAGTCATGTGAGATTTAGGAGGTTGTAAAGGGACGTCTTTTAAAAGTAAGGGTATTATGAGAAGGTGAAAATGGTATTTATTGTTGTTTATGCCCCAAATGTTGGTTTGGAAAGAATGTGTTTTTTAGATTATTTGGCTGATGTTATTAAGGGTTGTGATAATGAAGAGTTTTTATTTCTGGGAGGGGATTTTAACTGTACTGTTAACCCCGTTTTAGATAGGAACCATCAAGAGCCTCACTCTGCATCTCGTAGTCGTCTCTCTAGGGTGATTGAGACGTATGAGCTGTGTGATGTGTGGAGACGAATGCATCAAAAGCAGAGGCAATACACATTAGAGATAATTTATTATCAATGGCCACACTTGATCGGTTTTATTGTTTTAAACACCGTTCTAGTGTTTTTAACAATTGTTATATAACCCCTGTTGGTTTTACTGACCATTCTCTTGTGTACTTCTCAGTTTTTATCAAGTGTGTAAAGCCACAAAGTGCTTAACGTCTCTTTTAACTGATCAAAATTTTAGGGACGATTTTACCTTCTTATGGAGATCATAAGCAGACAAAGGCCAGTTTTACCTCACTACAGCAGTGGTGGGATGTGGGGAAGTGCAAGATTAAGCAGTTCTGCCAACAGTAGACTCTAAATGTTACCAGAGATATTGCCAGATCTATGAAGGCTCTGGAGATTGATGTGGAGGAGCTTCAAGAGCTAACAGAATCCACAGGAGATCGAGGCCATATTGGAGCTCTCAAAGCTAAAAAGTCTGCTCTGGCTGACCTGTTAGGTATTTCAGCACAGGGTGCTCTGGTGAGGTCACGTTTCAGAAACATCTCGGAGATGGATGCATCTTCCCGTTTCTTTTTCGGTCTGGAGCCCAAGAATGGGCAGAAGAGGCTCATCCACAGCCTGCGCTCAGACACAGGTCAGATACTGTCTGAGTCCACTGACATCAGGAGGCATGCTGTGGGTTTTTATAGTAGCCTCTTCCAGTCTGAACTTGGAGAGGAGCAGGAGGAATCTCATGGTTCTGTAGCCCATGCTATTTTCTTGTCTAGCTGAAACATTCATTATGGACTGTGAATTGGGTGACGCTCCCTGGGGGAGTGTAATTTGTTGATGCTCCCTGGAAGAGTGTAATTTGTTGACGCTCCCCTGAGATTTACGTGGTGCAGCCTGCTTGTGAGCAGCGTGTTGAAAACTGTTCCTGGCTGCAAGCTAGAGACAGACTATTGGAGCAGTTGGAGAATACTAGAAAAGTGACAAAACGGTATACTTGAACAGAACTACTTGGACAGAATAACTACTTGGACAGAAGATGAAAGATAGAGGATAAAGAGAGGATTCCGTGCTGGAACTGGACAAGAAAGAGAGAAGAAAAGACTAGCTGACTTGAAGACCGAATTGGAGGAGAAACCATTGCCAATTGAAAGACTGATAAACAAATGGAAGAATCCTGATTGGTTTTTGTTACCCCCTTCAGTGAACACGGATCTGCATCAACTGAAGTGGTCTTCTTCATTGACCTTCTCCACTCACCATCACCCAACGGTCGGCTGGTGACGTTCCCTTTTTGTTTAATTGAGTGCACTCAAAACAGACTTTATTGGGTACCCTTTTTATTTCATTTATTATTTTCTATAAATGTGGACCATTGCATGGAAGCTATGATGTTGTAATATGTACTGAACCTGGTGAAACCTTTTAAGTTATATAAAAGGTAAAACGTAGATCACGGTGCCTGTGTATTTTTTCTTAGAGCCAGTCTCCTTGAACCCATAGTTGATAGTTGTACCACTGCAGAAAGAACTGATAGTGTTGAATTACAGTAGGTTACATAAAGTGGCGAGCCAGCCAGGAGACTGGTAATACAAAATGGAATATTGTAACCATTATAAAATGCATGAGCAGGGCTGCCTTTTTGTCTCCAATATCGATGATAAGTATTTAGAAATTGACATTGCTAATGTCTTTAAGACACATGGAGAAGTAGTGAAATGTGTACGAGTCCCTAATGAACCAGGTAAACCTAAAGGCAGGGCTCTGGTCCAATATAAAGATGAAAGAGTAATAGCTCGTATGGATCCAGCGTTCTTCACTGAACCATTCATTTCTGATGATGCCACATGGTACATCACCACCATACAAAACGAGACAGTTCAGGAAACAGAAGAACAAGAAAACGTTGATGAACAAAAGTTTGCTGCAGCAGTAGCAGGTCTAAGCAAGACCAGTCAAATCCAGATGCTCCAAACTTATCTTTCTAAACTTCAGATGACTGATAGTGACACAGCAGGTGAAGAGACAATTGAAACTCTGGCGCCTGAGTCCCCTCGAACACCGCCATGTCTGGATGAGAGCCTCATCAACCCCCCCAGTGTTCAGAAAGTAGTTGTGGAGCATGTAATAAAAACTGAACATCAATCTTCACATGTCAGCAAAATCCGCACCTTCTCAGGAAGAACACCAAAACCCAGTGGAGAAGTTGATTATGAGACGTGGCACACTCAAGTTGAACTGTTACTGAGTGATCCTTCCAGCTCGGATACTCAGAAGGTCAGAAGGATTTTAGAGAGCTTACTGAGCCCAGCAAGTGACCTAGTCAAAAGCCTTGGTATTGACTCCTCGCCCTCACAGTATCTCAATCAGCTTGACGCAGCTTTTGGGGCAGTAGCAGATGGAGAAGAGCTATATGCAGCATTCCTGGGTGCAAATCAAAATGCCGGAGAGAAATCCTCAGATTACTTGAATCGCCTACACCTGATGCTGGAGAAAGCTGTTACTGGAGGAGGGGTGTCTGCTGAAAATTCCCAGAAGCAACTTCTCAGGCAGTTTTGTAGGGATTGCTGGGACCAGGCCATGCTCATTGAGCTCCAGCTTGAGGAAAAGAAGGCCAATCCCCCATCCTTCCCTGAGCTAAATCAAATCAAATCAAATCAAATCAAATTTATTTATAGGGCCCGACAACACACGTTAATATCCCCATGGGCCGTACAGGTCTTCTTTAAACAAGTCAAGAAGACAACATAACAATAAGTCAAGAACAGAACAAGAACACCATAGGGTCCAAACATTTTTTAGATGAATGCAAATAAATGAAAGAATGCAAGCACTCCCAGACATACCCCACGCGAAGGTAAGGAAAAACTCACTAAAACCTAACAATAGGGAAAAAAAGCTCCACGGGCAATGTGGAGGAGAGAAACCTTAGAAGGGCCGTTCAAGGGGGGATCTCCCTTCTTAGATGTCGGTGATAGTAGTGTTGCAGACGGACAGTTGGTAAGCATGCACTCATGTGTGTGGTGAAACACAGATGAGTGCATGCAATAGCAACTGTACATTTTGAAAAATTAAAGATAGAGCTAATAGCGATAGCAATTGAACATTTTGAAAGATTAAAGATAGAGTTGATAGCGGATCTATTTGAAGCACAGGGGCGGCGCAAGAGGGTCACGTCCTCCCCGTCTTAGTCACGGGACATTCAACACTCCGGTCGTTGCTCAGGGACAGCCGGAGACAGGGGGAAGGGGGGTGGCGCAGAGAGGGTCGCGAACTCCCCGACATCATCGCGGGACATCCGGCACTCCGGTCACCACTACGAGACCTCCGAAGACAGGGGGGCACGCAGAGGGGGTCGCAATCTCCCGGCCTTCGTCACGGGACGTCCAACACTCCGGTCAACACTCCAGGACAGCAAGTCATAGGAAGACAGGGAGACGGGACAGGCGTTAGACAGCTCATGAGATTGTAGTAGGCGGACATAGCAATAGATACAAGTGGTAGGCATATATGTGAATGGAGTAGATATATGAAGTAAGCGTATTATGTGAATAGAATAGAAGTACTTAACCCAGCAATGAAACCGCGTTGACTGTTAATCTGTTAACAGTCTGTTAATCAGCTACTACTGCTATTGAGGAAACAGGAGGATAGACGACAAACAAAATTCAACAGGATGAAGAAACACCTTGGGAGCAATAAAGCTATGTCACATATGCATACAGTCTATGGCCTGCCCCAATGTGAAGAGCTGGAAGAGACAGAACCTGTTGCAAGCGAGAAGGAAGTGAAAAAACATCTCACGGAGACCCAAAGGCTCGCTCAGGAAGTGGCGGAGCTAAAGAAGCAGCTTGCTTTAAGAGCAGTTGGACCCCAGAATGTAAACAACCCCGGTGGCGAGAATGCGGTTAGGGGGAACTGTATGGCCTCTAATGCGACACGCCGCAAGATGAACAGGAACACCTCCGACATGCCCCGAGCATGGTTCTGTTTTAGATGTGGAGAAGACGGCCACATTGCTGCCCAATGTTCGAACGAGCCAAACCCTGCCGCTGTACGGCAAAAGAACTTTGAACTCAGAGAAAGGCGTGAGCGGTGGAACATGCAGCACCAGGGCCAGCCCGAGTTCCCTTTAAACATGTAGTGGCCCCTGTTGTGGGGCAATCAGGAGCCATGAACCCCCCTTTATCTAGTCCCATGCAAGACTTAGAAGTTAATGTAGTTAGGGCCACAAACTATGCTCAGAATGGCCCACCCTGTAACTATAGACCCTTACCCAGTGGTCTTGTGGGGCCATGTTGCACCTTGACTGTGCTTGTTGAAGGCCTCCCATGTAAATGTCTTCTAGATACTGGATCACAGGTTAGTACAGTCTCAGAGACCTATTACTCAGAACACCTCTCATCATTCCCTGTTGAACCCATTAATGCACTACTTGAGATTACAGGCGCAGGGGGTCAGCTAGTCCCTTACATAGGCTACACCCAGGTATTTTTAACTCTCCCTAAGAGTGTTACTGGCATAGAAGAAAATGTGTCTTCCCTAGTTCTCATTGTACCCGACTGTGACCTAAGCCGTGAGATCCCTCTGTTGATAGGGACAAATGTACTTAATAGATTGTACGAAAAAGGAGTTACCCGAGAAGGGCAGAAATTCCTACAGGGGTGTGAACTAAGTGCTGAGTGTGTCATGCTATTTCAGCACATTGCTCAGACTCACAATGAAAAAGTAGGAACAAGACCGGTGAAGTTGATTGGGCGTCACCCGGTCATCGTTCCAGCTGGACAGAAAGTGCGTGTGCTAGGAGGCGTTAGGATGGGCGCATCCTCAGATCAAACCTCATGTGCAGTAGAGGCTCCAATGAACTCCCCTCTGCCCGGTGGCATCTTCGTAGTACAAACACTACTGGATGTTCCTTATCAGTCCTTCAGCAAAGTTCCTGTTCTTCTCTGCAATATGAGTGCACACGACGTCACACTACACCCAAACCGTGTGATAGCAGAAATGACGGCAGCTCAGTGTGTGATACCTATGAAATCCGATGACACCCCCATCTTGTGTGGTCTTCAGACGTTTGACACAGAAACCCCCCTGAGTGACAAAGTAACATGCAGCCTAGCAGACTCTCCCATTCCAGCCGATTGGAAGAAACGCATCATGGACAAGTTGAATGCCCTACCTGAAGTGTTCGCAGTTGACGACTTAACCCATGGGCGTACCTCTGCTGTCAAACACAGGATAAGACTAAAAGATGAAACCCCCTTCAAGGAGAGGTCCCGACCAATTCATCCATGTGATAGGGAAGCTGTGAAGCAACATATTAGGGAGTTGCTGGAGGCTGGGATCATCAGAGAATCGGAGAGTCCATTTGCTTCCCCTATAGTTGTTGTGAAAAAGAAAAACGGAAAGATCCGACTATGCGTGGACTATCGAAAACTGAACCTGCACACTGTTAAAGATGCCTATGCCCTCCCCAACATCGAGGAAACCTTTTTGGCTCTTAGTGGAGCTAGATGGATCTCTGTGATGGACCTTAAGTCAGGTTACTATCAGGTGGAAATGGCTGAAGAAGACAAACACAAGACCGCGTTCACATGCCCGCTGGGTTTTTGGGAATTTAACCGCATGCCACAGGGCATTAATAATGCACCCTCAACATTTCAGCGATTGATGGAGAAGTGCGTTGGAGACTTGCACCTGAATGAAGTCTTGGTTTTTCTGGATGACCTGATAGTTTTCTCAGATACCTTGGAGGAGCATGAAACCAGACTGATGAAGGTTTTGAACAGACTCAAGGACTACGGGCTGAAGTTGTCCCCTGACAAATGTCACTTTTTTCAGTCCTCCGTAAGATACCTGGGCCACATTGTAGACGCTAGCGGTGTCCATACTGATCCCGAAAAGACCTCAGCCTTAAAAGACTGGCCAAGGCCCACCAATCGCAAAGAGCTTAAGTGCTTTTTGGGATTTGCGGGGTACTACCGCCGTTTCGTGCAAGGCTACTCAAAGATAGCAAAGCCATTGAATGCCCTCACAGCTGGCTACGTGGCTCCAAGGAAAAGAGGGAAGGACTATAGTAGGCCGAAACCTCAGATGTCAGTGAGCCCCAGTCAGTCTTTTGGAAGTGAGTGGACACAGGACTGTGAAACCGCTTTCAGAATGCTCATTGACAAGTTAACATCAGCACCTGTCTTGGCTTTTGCCAACCCCAACCTCCCTTACATTCTCCACACAGATGCCTGCGGAGAGGGCCTTGGTGCAGCCCTTTACCAAGAGCAAGAAGGGAAACTGAGGGCCATAGCCTACGCCAGTCGAGGGCTGTCCAAGAGCGAACGAAACTATCCAACACACAAGCTTGAATACTTAGCACTGAAGTGGGCTGTGTGTGAGAAGTTCCATGATTATCTTTATGGAGCAGAATTCACAGTTCTTACAGATAATAACCCTCTCACTTATGTGTTGAGCTCTGCAAAACTCGATGCGGCAGGCCACCGCTGGCTAGCAGCCCTGTCAACATACCGATTTGAGATAAAGTATCGGCCTGGTAATACAAACCAAGATGCAGATGGGTTGTCAAGGCGCCCTCAGGAACCCTCACCAGAAGACCATGCTTTTCTCGAGGAAAGAGAAAGGATCCGCGAGCTCCGTCAACGTGTTCTGGATGGAGATCACAAAGTGCTTTCAAAGGACACCTTCACTGCCCTTTGCCAAAGACACGCAGTGCGGATGGAGCCCTGTGAATACTTCCAGGAAACCATCGTTTTAGCAGAATCCCTAGCGGTGGCCCCCTCTGCCATTCCCCCAAGTTACACCTGCCTCGCCCAAGGAACAGTTCCAGGGATGTCTCAAGCGGACTGGTATAAGTCTCAGAGGGCAGACCCACCCATAAGGCGCATCATTGAACTCATAGAGAGAGAAGCTAAACCCTCGTACAGAGAGGCTAAGTTAGAGCTACCGGAGGTGAGGTGCTTCCTCAGAGAATGGAACCGACTTGAACTCAAGGAGGGAGTTCTGTTCAGGAGATATGTGGACAGAGGAACAGAGGGCTACCAGTTAGTCTTACCTGAGAAATACAGAGCCAAAGCACTAGAAGGGGTGCATGATGAAGTTGGCCACCTTGGGTTTGAGCGCGCCTTTAACTTGGCCCGCACCCGATTCTACTGGCCAAAGATGGCTCAAGCGATTGATGTGAAGTGTCACACATGCGAGAGGTGCTTCAGAAGGAAAGCAAATCCCGAGAGGGCTGCTCCCATGATGAACATCAGTACAAGTTACCCCTTTGAGTTGGTTTGTATGGACTATTTGTCCATTGAACCCGACAGCAGAGATACACGAAATGTATTAGTGATTACAGACCATTTCACTAAATTTGCTGTGGCTGTTCCCACAAGGGATCAAAAAGCAAAGACCATAGCCAAGGCACTCTGGGAGAACTTCATTGTTCACTACGGGTTCCCTGCTCGCCTTCACAGTGATCAGGGGAGGGATTTTGAAAGTCACACCATCAAAGAGCTGTGTTCCCTGATGGGAGCAAAAAAAGTGAGGACTACCCCGTACCACCCCCGCGGGAACCCAGTTGAAAGATTTAACAGAACCCTGCTTGGCATGCTTGGAACACTGGAGGACAAAGATAAGTACCACTGGAGAGACTTTGTAAAACCACTCGTTCATGCATACAATTGCACGAGGAACAACACTACTGGATACTCTCCTTAAATTCCTAAAATCAATGTTCATTCCGATCCCAAAGACCGGAAGAGCCACAGAATGCAACAATTACAGGACTATCAGTTTGATATCTCATGCAACAAAAGTACTCCTGAAAATCATCAAGAACAGAATAGAACCCATAATTGAACATCAGCTCTCGGATAGCCAAATGGGTTTTCGCAAAGGAAAAGGAACAAGAGATGCAATCTGCCAACTCAGAATCATTGGTGAAAAATCGATAGACCAACAGAAGAAGCTGTATATTTGCTTCATCGATTTCACGAAGGCCTTCGACAGAGTTGAACATACAACATTGATGAGAACAATGGAAGAATTCAAAATACCAGTTTCTGACCGAAGAATAATTGCCAACTTATACTGGAGGCAGAAGGCTAATGTTAGAATAGGAAAGGAGAAATCAAGAGACTTCCCGGTGGAGAAGGGTGTAAGACAAGGATGCATCTTGTCCCCTGTACTCTTTAATATGTACAGTGAATCACTGATGAAAAAAGGTCTGAGAGGAGGGAAAGGAGTAAAACTTGGCGAAGAGAACATCACCAATATAAGATACGCGGATGACACTGCTATAGTCTGTAACTGTCAAGAAGATCTACAGGACATGATGAATAAGCTGAATGTCGAATGCAAAAACTATGGAATGTCACTAAACACAAAGAAAACTAAAGTAATGATCATTGAAAAAACACCAGGAACTGTTTGTAAAATACAGGTGGATGGAGAAAAACTTGAACAAGTGAAGGAGTACATGTACCTTGGAAGCTGGATCAGTGAAGGTGGAAGAGCTAACATGGACATTAAGAGAAGAACCGGAATTGCAAAGGGCGCATTCTGGAACCATAAAGAATTATTGAGAAGAAACATAAGTTGGAAAACGAAGACCAGGATTTTGGAAACGTATGTTATGTCAGTCTTTTCATACGGAGCAGAAGCATGGACGCTGAATGAAGAGGCAAAGAGGATGATAGACTCTTTTGAAATGTGGACACTGAGGAAGATGCTGAAGATAACATGGAAGGATAAGATCAAGAATGAGGAGGTACTGAGAAGAGCGGATATGCAAGGGGGACAGCTGCTGGAGAGGTTGAAAAAGAGAAAGATGGAGTTGTGCGGGCATGTTCTGAGAGGATCCAGCGGGGAGATGTTCAAGAAGGTGGTGATGGGGAAGGTGGATGGAAAGAGAGGAAGTGGAAGACCAAGAAGAGGCTGGGTAGACGATGTCTGTGATTGGAGTGGAGTGAGAGGCGGAGTCACGGAGTTGGAGAGAAGAAGTGGGGACAGAATGGGTTGGAGAGTGATAGGCAACCTTCGGAACGAAGAAGCCACCTAATGATGATGAACTGATGTTCGGCAGGCAACCGACTCTTCCCATTGACCTTGTCCTGGGACTCCAGCCACAAGGGAATCCTGCCAGGACTCACTCTGAGTATGTAAAGGCCCTTCGAGAGAAGCTTCGGGAAAGCTATGCTCTAGCTGCAGAGAGTGCACGGGAGATGGGGGAAAAGAACAAGACAAGGTTCAACTCCAAGGTCAGAGCTGCAGAACTAAGGGCAGGTGACAGAGTCTTGGTACGGAACGTAAACATCAGAGGAAAGCACAAGCTGGCGGACAGATGGGAGAGAGAGATTTATGTAGTGGAGAAGAGGATGGGAGATGGACCAGTGTACGTTGTGAAGCCAGAAAAGGGGATTGGGCCTGTACGCACCCTCCACAGAGACCTCCTCTTACCGTGTGGGTTCCTACCCATCACAGAGGAGAAGGAAACCGAACAAAAAAGGTCCACGAAGAGGATGAAGTTGAGATCCCGGGAGCAGCCGGTGATGGATACAGGAGGCAACACGCTGAGCCATGAAGAGGATGATGTCTGTAGCAGCTGTGACGAAGAGGAATATACAGTTGTCTACGGGCCCGAAGTCACTGTGATGGAACTTCTCATCGAAACTCTGGAGATGGGAGCCAAGAGGAGACCCTCCAGACAAGAAACAGACATAGATCAGACTCCTACTGCTGGGACCCTAGAAGCTGATGTTGACAGTGTCTGCAGTGACCAACGTGATTCACTCCAAGGTGACTGTCAGGAACATGCAATGGAACCTCTTACCAATGCTGAGCCTGTGGACGAAGATCAACATGAACGGAATGAAAGATCAGACCACTCAGCCGTAGAAGATGTGGCAGCAGCCATCAATCCTGTGTCTCAAGCTGAACAGTCGGGCAACCTAGAGCCACAAGCTGAAGTCAGAAGGTCAAGTAGATCACGGCAACAGCCTGATAGACTACACTATGAGAGTCTTGGGAGACCCCTGATTCTGGCAATTGTTGCATTCTGCAAGAGTTTGGAAGGCCTCCTCCCAGAACCTGAGAGGTGGTAAGCGCATGAAGGGACTCAAGCGTTCTAGGGGGGGAGTATGTAGCCCATGCTATTTTCTTGTCTAGCTGAAACATTCATTATGGACTGTGAATTGGGTGACGCTCCCTGGGGGAGTGTAATTTGTTGACGCTCCCTGGAAGAGTGTAATTTGTTGACGCTCCCCTGAGATTTACGTGGTGCAGCCTGCTTGTGAGCAGCGTGTTGAAAACTGTTCCTGGCTGCAAGCTAGAGACAGACTATTGGAGCAGTTGGAGAATACTAGAAAAGTGACAAAACGGTATACTTGAACAGAACTACTTGGACAGAATAACTACTTGGACAGAAGATGAAAGATAGAGGATAAAGAGAGGATTCCGTGCTGGAACTGGACAAGAAAGAGAGAAGAAAAGACTAGCTGACTTGAAGACCGAATTGGAGGAGAAACCATTGCCAATTGAAAGACTGATAAACAAATGGAAGAATCCTGATTGGTTTTTGTTACCCCCTTCAGTGAACACGGATCTGCATCAACTGAAGTGGTCTTCTTCATTGACCTTCTCCACTCACCATCACCCAACGGTCGGCTGGTGACGTTCCCTTTTTGTTTAATTGAGTGCACTCAAAACAGACTTTATTGGGTACCCTTTTTATTTCATTTATTATTTTCTATAAATGTGGACCATTGCATGGAAGCTATGATGTTGTAATATGTACTGAACCTGGTGAAACCTTTTAAGTTATATAAAAGGTAAAACGTAGATCACGGTGCCTGTGTATTTTTTCTTAGAGCCAGTCTCCTTGAACCTATAGTTGATAGTTGTACCACTGCAGAAAGAACTGATAGTGTTGAATTACAGTAGGTTACAGTTCTATGAAGGCCTACCAAAGGTAGAGAAAGAGTCCAGTGCAGAGCTGGAGGCGGATGTGTCTCTTGATGAGCTCCATACTGCCCTGC
This sequence comes from Notolepis coatsorum, assembly GCF_963971535.1. Taxonomy (NCBI): domain Eukaryota; kingdom Metazoa; phylum Chordata; class Actinopteri; order Aulopiformes; family Paralepididae; genus Notolepis; species Notolepis coatsorum. Next base: position 61,925,979 of record NC_140170.1, read on the forward strand.
AGAGCATGGAAAATGGGAAAGCTCCGGGTATAGACGGACTACCTGTAGAGTTCTATAAGACCATGTGGGCAGTGTTGGGGGAAGATCTCCTGATGGTGCTCAGAGACAGTCTTATTGGAGGACAGCTGCCGCTGAGCTGCAGGAGGGCAGTACTCACGCTGTTGCCAAAGAAGGGAGACTTAATGGAGATCAGGAACTGGAGACCTGTCTCACTTTTGTGTACAGAATACAAGCTCCTCTCCAAGGTGCTAGCTACCAGGCTGAGAGAGGTAATGGGGCAGGTGATCCATCGTGACCAGACCTATTGTGTGCCTGACATGTTGGTCAGTGACAATGTTTTTCTGAATCAGGATTTTTTGGGCATCTCTAGTGCATTGGGTTTGGAAACTGGTCTTATTTCCATAGATCAGGAAAAGGCTTTTGACAGGGTTGAACACCAGTACTTGTGGAAAACTCTAGAGGCCTTTGGTTTCAGCCCAGGTCTCATAGCCAAGATCAAGGCCTTGTACAGTAACATTGAGCGTGTGCTAAAGATTAATGGTGGTTTGAGTGCTCCTTTTAAAATCCAGAGGGGTATTAGGCAGGGGTGTTCTTTGTCGGGAATGCTGTATTCCCTGGCATTTGAACCCCTGCTACACAGACTCAGGGCACGCATCTCTGGGGTAAGTCTCCCTGGATGCATTGCACCTTTTAACCTGTTCCACCAGACGGGGTCGGTACCGACCCCAAAATGGCATATGATCATAAATCAATATTTTTCAGAGTGTTGCATATTTTTGCGATTTTTTAATCAAACGTTTTCAAGTATTAACATCACTAACATGTCACAAAAGCATGTAGAATGTATATTATCATCAATACGTTAGTTTAGCAATAGGTTAAAAGTGCCATTAGATAGTTTGACCTTCTCGATGAGCTGAAATCTATTCCAAGACGGCGAACATTTTTGAAAATTTTAATCATGGGAATTGTAGTTTTTTGCGGCCATTTTGTCGAGGGGATGCATAGCTGTGGATCAGCATTGGAATTATTCCGAACTAGACTTCCTGGCAGATACTGTGGGGGTTCAAAGTTCAGTGTTCTGAATGAATTATTTCAATAACTGTTATTATTCGGGATAATAAGCCACAAAAGGTAAAGTTTTTGACAAATATTGAAACGCAGTTAGTTTCTCCTCCCTATTGTTAGCATGTAGCAACAATTATATCTGAAATTTGTTTCAAAATGGTTGCACTGTGGTGAAAATAAAAAGGTACAGTAAATTACAGTAGATATCATTATCTGTTCTTATGCACGCCTGGTGATACTAAATCCAAATTGAACTCGGCATTTGAAACATAATATATGTATATATATATAAATGTGCGAATTGGCTATTATAAGGTAATTTATAAGCATCATGTTCTATATTCTATAATAATATTTCAAATTGCATTGGTCCGGATGGGAGAATTCAGTACTGTATCTACAGAACCTTCTGTTTAAGAAGGTACTGAACAAGATCAGTGGCAGTTTTTTTTTAAGTTTGGTCATTATTATCATGGTGTTATTCACTGTCAAAGTGAATTCAAAGAAAAATGATAATTCATATTCTCCTTTGTTTCATCACAATTTAAGCAAGCCTAGTAATAGACACAATATTTCTGACACTGTGAATACATTCCCTGAGGTCCATAGATGTACCTAGATACCAAGAATATGCAAATTGCCCTTGTAGAAGTGGAGGAATATTCCATTTACCTAGGTATATATTTTTGGCGAAAATATTCCACGGGTGGAACAGGTTAAGCTATCAGCATATGCAGATGACTTGGTTATTTTTTATAAATAAACAGGAGGATATCAATGTGTTAGTTGAAAATGTGGGATGTTTTGCTTTGATTTCATCAGCTAAGGTCAATTGGGGGAAGAGCGAAGCACTCATGGTGGGTACGTTGAGTAGCAGACTCACTTTACCAGGGGGCCTGCATTGGAAAAAGGGAGGTTTCAAATATCTGGGAGTGTTTTTAGGGGATGAGACTTTTAAAAGAGAAAACTGGGAAAACGTACTAGAAATAGCTCAAGGCCATTTAAAGAAATGGAAATGGATTGTACCGAACATGTCGTATAGGGGCCGTGTTCTAGTAATCAATAACCTAGTGTTTTCTAAACTGTGGCATCGTCTGATGTGTGTTGATCCCCCAATAGACCTTCTCCCTAAACTTCAAGCTTGCTTTTTAGATGTTTGTACAGACTGTTAGTCAAGGTTCTCCACAAGGAGAAGCTCAACGGGAGAGGTGACACTCCATGGAGAGCGCACCTTGGTCTCAGTGATGAGGTGAAACCAGAGTGGCGAGCACTGTACAAACCACCATTATTCAAAATAATTGGCGATCTGCAGTGGAGGGTTTTACATGGCATACGTGGCTGTCAATTATTTTATTTCCCTATTGAACCCTAACGTCTCACATGACTGTCCTTTTTGTGCGCAAAGGGAAACAGTTTTCCACTGTTTTCTGGACTGTTCCAGGCTGCTGCCTCTGTTAGTGTTACTAGAGAGACTTTTTCAGTCTGGTGAAGAGGTGTTCTCAAAAGAGAGGTACATTTTGGGTTTTAAATACTGTAGAAAAGAAAAAAGCAAGTGTGATATTTTTTATTTCATTTTAGGGAGAGCAAAGATGGCTGTGTATCTCAGTAGGAGGAATAAGATAGAACAGGTCTTGGATCATGATGCTGTATGTCTGTTCAGAAAAATGATCAAAGCCAGACTGAGCATAGATTTTAATTATTATAGAGCATTGAACAA
>NC_140170.1:61931263-61981263 GCF_963971535.1 Notolepis coatsorum
GCATGTCTATTTTATTATTAGTATTATTGCACAATCGATGCAGGCATTGCCACCCGCATTTCATGGTATGTATGTGACAAATAAACCTCTTGAATCTTATATGTTCTAATGCCCGCCATCCCCCTGCTCTAATACTATGGTTTGGTTCCATACCAGATGAATGTACCTCTGCTGTCTTGTGATTAATAGAGTTGGCCCCTGTGTTCCGCACCATTTCTCTCTCTGCCACCCTGTTCATTTAGTCTTTCCCTTTCACTTGTCCCCAATTTCTCTCAGTATGTCTCGGATCACAGGACAATCCTCTGACCCCCTCGGTCCAACCATGTGCTGTACACACACACACACACACACACACACACACACACACACACACACACACACACACACACACACACACACACACACACACACACACACACACACACACACACACACACACACACACACACACACACACACACACACACACACACACACACACACACACACACACACACACACACACACACACACACACACACACACACACACACACACACACACACAGACAGAAAGATGTACAGTACACACACACACAGACACACACAGAAAGATGTCTCCATGGAGCAGTCTCTCTGTCAGTCTGTCAACTCCCATGACCTCTAACCTAGTCAAGACAAGTCACAAGGGCTCCAGGAGACAAGATACAAGACAACTCAACACTCGTCTCTGTCCTTCCTTTGGGACGTCAGTCTTTCAGTGAATTGTCATCTTGAAAATAGCAATAACAACAACAACAACAACATCAACATCAAAAACAAACTCAAGGGATGTCAATCCTTCAGCAAAGCATCATATTCACAGGAAATATTACATGAACCCCCTCCACTCCTGTCCAAAAATGATTTAAATTTAAATTGTGAATAAAAAGTGAATTGTTATCGTCATCACAAACTCAGCATGATGATTAGAATAAAAAGATAACTCCAAGAGATGTCAGTCAGTTCAGCAAACCATCACGTTGACCTGAAAATGTAAATTATAACTAGGATGGTAATGTACTACTTTGTCATCTGAGTTCCCAGCTATTCCTGTCCTTCATGAAGATGATCATGGTTTTTGTTCAGATTGAGAGGAGATCCTAGAGGGGCTTAGAGACAACGCTAATTAGACCTAAACTGTATTTATTACACACAAGAACAACAACTTTGACCCTTTAATGCCCTCACACACACACACACACACACACACACACACACACACACACACACACACACACACACACACACACACACACACACACACACACACACACACACACACACACACACACACACACACACACACACACACGATCATATCCATGCACATAAACACACACACAATAATACTGCTATGTGCACCTGTACACACACACCCACACACACAAATGCACAGTGTGTGACCTCATTATTGACAGTGTCCTTGGTTAAAACCCTCTCACGGTCTCTGCTGCTCTTGGATCTTCTCCTCCGCGCCCCCGGCCACTGAAGACAACATGTTTACCTTCCTATTCACTCCAATGACTTGACTCATGGCGGCTAATCTCCTTTTGTTTTCTGCTCTCTTACTGATATCTCCTCCAAGTATCTCCTTGTAAATACAGGATCGACAACAAATACATAAAAAAATTATAATAACCGGCAATAATAACATTCACGGGGTGCTTATGCAAACACTAACAGATGTAATCAAGAGAAGGGTAGAAATCAGCAGCATGTGCAGGTAAATTAGATTGGGTAATCACTGCTCAGGAAGGCAGAATTAGGCTGAGAGCAAACTGCGTGTGGGAACCGCTCTCGCTGCACATTACGGTGCCTTGTGTGTTATGCATCTCCGCTGTGTTGGGTACGTGAGATTTTTAGATGAGACTTTTAGATTTTAGGTTTTTTTTAGATTTGAGATAGATTTTTTGTATTATTTAGCCTATGGTGTTTAAGCCATTCAAAGTAAAATGTTAAAATGTTAAAGCTGGACTATGTCGTTTTGGGATTTGAACCTAAGTGAACCTCAAAATAGTTTGTGATATATCTTTAGTGCTGAATAAACATGTGTCCCAAGAGAAAAATGTAATCCTTGAAACATTGTTTTAACCTCTTAAGCATTGGACGGCCCCGACGGCGGGCCGTCACACACCCGCGCACACTCGCGGCACTTTGCGCTCGTCTGGCAGCTCCGGGCCGCATTTTTCGACGATCGTCCAATAGCCTGCACTGTTTTAAAATTGTATTTGCCGCCTTTCGATCGCCACCACACTCACCCAATTGGGTGATTCGGGTCTCGAGTTACATGACGATATATCCGGTGAGCGTCATTTGACGGAGCGGCCTGTCAAATGACGCTCACCAGATATATCGTCCGTCAAATGGCCGCTCCGTCAAATAACCACGGCCGCTCCGTCAAATGACCACGTCCGGTAATGAACGATCCTGAACTGACCAATCACTGCTGATGGCGAAGATTATTGATCACCGTTGTAGCCAAAGAGCGTCTGCTCCGAAAGCGATCCCACACGGGCGAGTGAGAGTCGGGGAAGGTGACACAAGAAGACGAAGAAGTCCATTGTTTTGACTAGAGCCTCGGACTCAATGGAAGCCGATGACCTTTTTGGATAATCATGCCGAATTAACATCGGGACACACATTACAAAGACCTTTGTAAAACACAAATTTTACGTGGGATTGTTATAAACTTTGGACCTGTACTGTAGATAAGACTTCAGGCTATGGAACCGTTATGTTTTCCAGATCCTACCTCTCAGCTGGAACTCAAAAACGCTAGGTTATGACTATAACCAAGTTCTGTTAGTTAGAGGTGACGCTTGGCATCACACTGCACTATCTCGCGTACGTGCACGCGTACTGAATAAATTCCACAAATGTACCTCTAATACCAGTATTAGTCTGACCACACCCCTCATCAGCTTACCTTCATAAGCAGGTGTGTGGTCACCTGCTCTCCTCCTTCCCAAGCTTTCACCACAAGGTGAGGTCAAGGGCTGCAGCGGCCGTCTGATGACAAGCGTCACCTCTAACTAACAGAACTTGGTTATAGTCATAACCTAGCGTTCTGTGCCGTTAGAGGCTCTGCTTGGCATCACACTGCACAATGGGAGGCCAAGCGGAGCCGCTGGCTGACAAATACACCCCGCTGACAGCCCCCCAAAACCATCAGAACAGGGAGGGCCGAGCCCCCCCGACCCCCCCTAATGGAGGGTATCCCCCCTATTAGGGGCTTCACGGGAAGGCGACGGACCCGACCGTGCGAAGAGGCACTCAAGCAACTCAACGCACAGGGTGAGCAGACCGTGGCTTGACCCCACGACTACACACACGCACAACCCGCATGCCACCCGGGAACGAACGGAGGAACAACCTCGTTACCGCCCCCAGAATCACGGGGTCAAGGGCAAACCCAACCCCGTGGCAAGGCCGTAGCAGCGGAGCGCGAAGGAAGACCCAGACCCACCAAAAGGACTGGACTCCCTGGAATGGGGGCCCGGAGAAGTCCATGATGCCAGCATCAAGACCCCACCAGGTGGGCACGTAGTGCCCCGCCCCCCACATCGCCAGCGTATTCGGACAAAGGCCCCCCAGTTACTGCACCTGGTAATCCCAGGCGGTATCCCAACCAAGTACTAACCAGGCCAGAACCTGCTTAGCTACCGAGATCGGACGAGATCGGGCGTGTTCAGGTCGGTATGGCCGTAAGCCGAGCGGGCCCCGTCCCCCCAATAGTACACCGCCTGGCACACTGACCCTGCAGAACAGGCAGTCAGCATGGCCGTAAGCACACAAAAAAGGTTAACCAACGGAAGCAGGCAGCGCACCGGGGAAAAACCAGGCAACAGGCTGTCAACCCTAGCCTGGAGACTGCGGACGAGACAGGCGCCAGAGGGGACAGCTGAACACAGCTGCCCCGGCGGAAGGGGCGTATGCTGGCGTTGTTGCATGACCAAGCCTCCATTTAAAAACCCCCACCCAGAGGGGTCGAGGCAGAGAAGGCTGACACGATTGGCAGACGTCATGAACGTGCAGGGGCACCCTCAACCGGTGAACCCGGGAGTTGACACTGCTCCAACACACCAGGGAATCAACCACCTCGGTGTTACCCAATGCGGTGGTTGTTCCTATAACCCCTCAAGAAAAAACTCCAAAACACACCTGCGGGTATACACCGGCTATACCGCAGTACAAGTGTTTCAGTTTTCAAAAAAGGGTTAACCCAGGCCTACGGGTCGCAAACATCACTTCGGACCGGGCCTGGCGGTACGGGAAGCACAGGGTCACCAGAGGAGGTCAAAAAACCACCCCCACAGGCCCCTCTTCGCCATGCGTGAGAGAGGAGCGAAAAATAATAGAGAACCAGCCCCTAAGCACACCGTACTTGGTATTCCCAGGCGGTCTCCCAACCAAGTACTAACCAGGACCAACCTGTGTAGCGGCCGAGATCCGACGAGATCGAGCGTGTACAGAATGGCATGGCTGTAAGCCATTACGACAGTGCTGAGTAAAAACATACCCAACCAGGGTCTCCATAGCGCTTAACCCTGTGACACCCAGACCGACCTGGCATTTTTCCCCCTGAAAAAAGCCCAAGTCCCTCAGGGTACCAGAACAGCAGATCTGCATCCCCGGCGGACAACGGGTTCAACTGACCTGGACCAGCGTGACCAGAACCAGTCCCGTGCCCTAACCACGCCGACATGCCTACTCCAGGAGAAGGGCAGATATGCGTGTCAATCTTAACATGAAAAGAAGGCGCCACCCAGACGTTCGGGCGAACCGCGCCTGGTGGCCCACCCCAAGGGCGTGAGACCCCTCCACATATGTTCAGATCCATTCCGTCATCATCCCCCAGACATGAACGAGAATCCGTCGACAACCCACCCAGGTCATGGGATGTGGTCGTCGGAAGAGGAAAAACCCCCATCTCAGTTGCTTTATAAAAACGCTGTTTCAACCACAAGCAACCAAGGCGTGCCAGTCAATCGCCTGTATACAGCGAGCTAGCACTATACGTGCGTCGGGACACACCTCCATCAATGAACAGGCTATTTAGACCTGTCATTGAATCCCCAAGGCGCCCAGGGGAACGACAAGAGGGGTGTGACACTCCCTAACTCCAACACTTCTGGAATAGAAAAGAAGGAAACATCAACAGTATGTATCCCAGTCTACACAGCCGTGGTAAAAAATGTTCACATTTTTACATCCCACCACCCTCCCATAGGAAGGAGACGGGGATCCCCAGAGAGACTTCCCACGCGAGCTGTACAGATTGAAAAGAATATATTGCACCTTGAGCCATGTAAAAAACTGGTTTTAGGGCTCTCCGGGGAAGAGGCACTGAACCCATACACACTCAATAAACGAATTGAATCGAATACACACACAATAGAAAAGGACCCTTCTAGAGGGTCCACTCACTTTGACAATCTGAGGAGGAAGGCTCTGTACTCTGATGGAGGCTTCCTCACATGGAAGAAGGAGTCCGAACTCACAGAAGGCCTGAATAGGCGCTTGGTGAGGAGGAGCCCTGACCACCCCCCCTGAAAACAGATCCATCACATGGACCTGAACAGCACACGGAAGTCCTACCAACAGAGACGCGCACGGTGACGTAATATACCAGGCCGTGGGACCAGGAACTCCCCCCCCCCCCCCCCCCGTAACGTGCCGAACCGCCACATGACGGGAACCTTGAAGGACAGGGGGTGTACCCCTGACCGACAGAAACAATGGGGAGAGGAAAGGTTACCAGTTCACCCCTTTACGACCCCACACCCATGATACGATGTAATGACAAAAAGAGAATATGACACAGTCATAGTCAACTCTATGAAGCGTTTTACAGCTCCACACAGCGCATGAGCTAACCTGCTATCTGATTTTTACTAAGGAAAAACACAGAATAGAGAGGGCTCTAAGAGCCCCGGTCCAACATACACATGTGCTTCTGTGGCCAGTCCAACCCAGTTGTAGGTCACATGACACACATAACCCATCATCACCTACAAAAAATGGCAAAAACACTCAACAGAGGAACGCCGTTTTTTTCACAATGAGAGAATACATCATTCTCGATTAGTATCGGCCACAGGCCTTGCTAAGCACACATGACAGCAACCAAACCATTTTCTTTTTTTAGGAAAATAAGTCTCTCCAGCAGATTTAGCACAACCTCAGCAATCAAGCTAAGAGTCACATCGCATCCCTACCACACAAAAGACACAAATAGTGCACAAACATGTCTGATAGGAGGATGAAAAAGTCCCCAGGGAACCGGGGGGGAAAAACACAATCCTCCTATTTTACCCTCAATACGGCCAGTTAAAACAGGAAAACCTGTTAATATGTGAACACACTGTTCATTGTCATCACAGTCTGAGAAAGAACATTCTTTTACTCACTTGTCACCAAGCATAGCTTCATAGGTTAGTTACCTTAGTTGTGAGTACACGGTACATATAAACACCATGATGTTTCTCACACAACAACCAGATCATTACATCCCGATTTGCACGGAGAAGCTAACTGCCAGTGACAAAAACAGCTCACACATAACCCGCAACGTATCCTAAATGCATTGTAGCAACACACGTTTTGGGAAAAACACCGTTATTCACAATACATTTAGCAAAGTAAAACCAGAAGACGTGTTATGAGGTCTGGTCAACCCCGTTCCTACCCGGAACGCAGATCAGCGAAGTGCAGTCACAGACACCGTAGGAACACAGCCGCTCCTGTGTTGTCCGAACTGGGCAGCGTCACCGCCCCAACCCGCACTACAGTCCCCTGTTGATGCAACCTTGCCGTCCTGGCTCAGGGCAGGGTCGACGAAACATCCCCTGTCAAGGATGACGTCGTGGTCAAGAGTGTAAAACATGTTAAAATCAAAGCACGTTCAACAGAATAGCATCAAGCTAACGGCCGCTCCAACCGTTCGGGTGCTACTGCTTCTGCTCGCGAGACGCCGAGCTAACGACGCACGCGATCAGAAGCGAGCTCACGGCGGCGCGCGAGAAGCTAAGCTACCCCGCGCCAGGCCATGGCCTATAGCAGCAAGCTAACGTTACCTAGCGACCACGACATGCTAGCCCCGCAGCTAACAGCTGACTGGCTAATAGTAGGCCCAACCTAAGCAGGCCATGCAGCGATCCAGCAGGCTAACGCAGCAGTTAACAGCTGACTGGCTAACCGCAAGCTATGAACATGTAAACAACATGACATAACACTCACCCAGACAGGCCGCCGTTCTGAACCTCTCCTCACTTTTTAAGAGAAAAGAGAAAACAAGATGTCAACACCGCTTCACAACGGTGATTCTACCACACCCGACGGAATCAGCACAATACCAACTGGCCTGTGTAGCTGACTTTGAACATGAATCTGCCGCTACCGCACATTCATGCACATATCCCCTCGTGAAGGAATACTCTCATTTGGATATGAAAGATGGGGCCTTAACACGGTGACAGAGAGAATCCACTCGTCCAAAACACACAGGGATCACCAGTGTCAATGGTCGCGGCCCACTAGTTAAAACTATAATGGTCTTCAGATCAAGGTCTCCTGTCGCCTAGGTGGCTGAACAAAGGACCCTAGCCTGGGGCCGGTTTCCATAAACATTGTCAAGTAGCCCCCATAGCACTAACAGACAAGTGGAGCCTGCCAGCAAACACTACTCACCCAACCTGGAACGCACCGCTTCTCACAACAGCGGCATGTCCGACAGTTCAGCTGTGGCCTGACAGGTTTCACCCCAACAAACACAGCAAGGAACTGCAGTTGAGAAGCATGCAGCGGCGTGCTCCCAATACGAAAAACCGGTGGAGGGTTTTTAGAATGATCATCATCTTCTAGACACTCCAGTACGAAGACAATATCGCCGTATTTTCTCGAAAAATAGTGAGAGAGAAAATAAAGATATGATGTCAACGTATCCTTGTTTCCCAAAGCTGTTCCTAATCCAATTTCTTCCATCATGGTGTCAAGTGTGGGGATCTACCGAGGCACTTATTCCTTGTGGTGAAAGCGAGAAGGAGGAGAGCAGGTGACCACACACCTGCTTATGAAGGTAAGCTGATGAGGGGTGTGGTCAGACTAATACTGGTATTAGAGGTACATTTGTGGAATTTATTCAGTACGCGTGCACGTACGCGAGATAGTGCAGTGTGATGCCAAGCAGAGCCTCTAACGGCACAGAACAGGCATCTGGCAACAAGTAAACAGAAATGTGAGTACACAAAACCTTTACTTCAGTGTGTTCAAACCTCTGTAACTCTATTTCATTAGCACTCAGAGTGATTCTTCTTTGTTGTGCAAGAAAGTTCAGAATGTTTCCTTTCAAAAGAGACGTGTTATGCAAAACTAGCCCAATCTTTGCCCGATGCATGTGTGGATACAGAGTAGGGTCAGAATTGTAGACCCTTAGCTCTGTTTCCTACTTAGCAACGTTGGTAGATCGGTAGAATTCCTTTTTCTTAGAGTTCATGCTCGGTTCTACAGCCAGCCTGAGGCTGTCGTAGGTGTCTATAAAAATACATGTTCCTAGGAATCGTCTTTGGAGAAACTACAGAGTGACGATGAACATTAACATTCATAAAGGCATGTCGAAGATGTTTTGAAGAGAGACGCTCTGCTTCGCCTGAGACGGCACAGTGTTGATCTGGGCGTGATTTTCCTTTTCAGATGGGTGGATGTATTTCATTAAAGATAATTGGTTACAAATTTTAAATTGCTATCCATTAGAGTGAAACCTCTCCACTGTTCACCGGACTCTCTCCAAACTGTGTAGAATTTAGGGTAAAAGGACAGTTTAATCTAATCTAATAGAGGCCTTGCACAGAATATTAATGTAGTTCTCCTCGTTCCAGTATGGCTGCCTGTAACCATTGGTAACCACTTTCAAAAGACATTTCTGTGCGGTGCTAGAGTGGGGAGAACACTGCAACAGCCTGATATTACTATTCTACTGTGACTTGTTTACTAGATACAGTAATAAGACACCAAATTACATTGTACATTGCCATGTACAAAACAATGATTGCTATATCACATATTGGAAGACATAAAAATGCACAAGCATTCCATGCAAGGCCTCTATTTGAATCATTATCAAAAGGTCTAAGATGATGTTTGTGTAAAGATGTCACAGTAATGTAGGCGGCTGGGTGACGCAGCAGAGATTGCGCTCGTCACCAATGCGAGCGACTCCGGTCTCGAATCCAGGTGTCAGCATTGCCTCCGGCTTGGGCCAGCTGTCATACTAACTCATTTGGCGGAGTTAGCGGGAGGGAAGTTGATGGGTGGTAATCTGGCATTGTGGACAGCGACTCCTACAGGTCAGGTATGGGCGCCTGCACAGCTAAAGACAGGAAGTGGTGAAGGCAGTGTGACCTCCCACACGTTACACTTCACCAATGAGAGTCCGCGCTGTCAGGTGAAAAGAGAGCCACTGGCTGTCTCCACATGTGTCGGAGGAAGCATGTGGTAGACCTCAGGGCTCCCTAGACCGACCAGTACGGGGCACATGCGCACAACAACCAGGTAGGGGAGGGGGGAATTGGCATAACGACTGAATTGGGATGGGAGGAAAAAGCACAGAAAATCAGGCGGAGAAAAAGAGGATACAAAATAAATAAAAAAGATGTCACAGTAATATAACATAATGTCACGTTCTTCTTTAAAGGTAGAATCTGTAATGCCGCCCAACAGCGACCTCTAGGCAAACAGCGACCACATAATAATAATAATAATTATTATAATTATAATAATAATAATCATAATAATAATAATAATAATAATAATAATAATAATAATAATAATAATAATAATAATAATAATAATAATAATAATAATAATAATAATAATAATAATAATAATAATAATAATAATAATAATAATAATAATAATAATAATAATAATAATAATAATAATAATAATAATAATAATAATAATAATAATAATAATAATAATAATAATAATAATAATAATAATAATAATAATAATTGGTTGAAGGTTGAAGACTAGGGCGAACAGGTGCACAGGCATCACCCACACTTTCACAATTTCCCCCCGCGGAATTGTCTAGTCAGTGTATTATACACTGTATCACTGCACAAAACATTTGTATGTATCACATTTTTTTTTGTGCCAATCTTCGACACTCCAGGCTCTGATAATCCCACCCCAAAAAAAATGACATTAGCATTTATGGGATGGAAAATAATTAACCCTTAGTGTTTTTTGTCTTAAAAATAAGCCATGCCTCAATCACACAAACTGGTATTTAAGGGGTCAAAATGTATGTTGTAATGTATGTTGAGGACTGAAGTTAATAAAGAGATAAAAAAATATATATATATATTCATAAAGAAATATATAAATGTTACACGTAAAGTACACGGCTAGTAAACGTCCCAAGGGGGCTTAAGGATGCAGTGTATTGGTGGGGTGCTTAAAGAAAATGGATGGGTATCACCTTGGACATTTATTTTCAGTCATTCCTGAAAAGCTATAGCTTTTTAGAGACAACAAGGTGGTTTATAGTTGTGACCAGAATCTCAGGTCGAACACATTCTCTGGAACATGGTCATGGTCATGTTTTGTCTTTCTTGGGAGTAACATGCAACATTCCGCTGCTGTTAATGCTTAGTTCCTGGAGACAGTGTTGTAGTACTCGAGGCCAGGACTCTGACTGATTTTCAGGACTCGTGACTCGACTCGGACTTGGACTCGAGCATTGACTGCATTCGGACTCTGAAGGTGCAGACGACTTGTTTCTTTCCCCACTTTTTCTCCTTATTTTTCTATTTTTCTCCCATCCCAATTTGGCCTCGCCAATTCTCCCTTCAATTCTTCCCTCCCCTGTCTCGAACGTTGCTAGACTATGCCTCCCACTGGTCAGCTGCAGTGAGGACCAAGCCCTGCATCACGTGTCCCGTCTTTTCACCTGAACAGCACGATGGCGAGAAGTAACGCGTGGAAGGCTCACACTGCCCCCGATACTTCCTGATTCTGCTGTACAGGCCCACCAACCGACCCATGGGAGTCGCTGTCCACAACGTCCAATCCCCACCCACCGACTTTCCCACCCCTAGTTTCAAGTTTCTTTAATAGTTGTCATACAGAAGTACAGAATACTTTCATACAAAATGCTTCTTACTGTTACGCTCCAGAGACTGTGCTAGACAAGATAGTATCAAATAACATAGTATAGCATGTAATTTAGAAGTAGAAAAGTAGAAAAAGAGGTCACAGTGTTCAGTATAGACATATGTACAATGTTCGATGCAGAATAGACGTAACTGAGTTACCATATAATATACAATACTATGCAGTGTACTAATGTACAGTACTATATAGTGCAAAGCAGAAATGGGATGAGGTACAATTTAGGTACAATTTACAGTAAGGTGTACGAGTTGTAGTGCAATCCTTCATCAATAAATATAAAGTGTGGGGAGTGGGTGCTACAGTGTGTTTGTTTAAAGTGAGTGTGTGCTATAAAGTGTGTGGGGTGGGTGCTACAGTGTGTTTGTTTAAAGTGAGTGTGTGCGTGTGGATGTGTGTGCCATGTGCGTTTGATGGTTGTTGTTGTGTAGTGTTCATTGTTCGTTTAGCAGCCTGATGGCCTGGGGATAGAAGCTTCTTCTGAGTCTTCTGAGCCAATTGTGTTAGTATGAACGACCAGCCAAGCCGGTAGCAACGCAGAGAGCTGGGCTCGAACCCAGCATCTCCTGCGTTAGTGGCAAGCGCCTTGCCCACTGCGCGAATCAGCCGCCCCGGACTCCGACTTGTTAATTGATAAATAGTTAGTTAAAAAAATATATATATATGTAATAGGCCCTAATCATTTGGCATAAGATATTGATGGCTAGTGCATTTGTTTGGATAGTGTGTCACAAAGCAAATAAACTCCCTTTGAAACGGTGACCGCTGTGTCATTTATGTTTAATGTAGACCTTTTTTTTTTATTATTTAAGCAGATAACTCATGAATATACATTTTTTCTACTCCTATTTTTCTTGTATTTTCCCCTCATCCCAATTTTGTCGTTATGCCAATTCCCCCGTCCCCTTCCTGGTCGTTGCACGCATTTGCCCCCTACTTGCCGGTCTAGGGAGCCCTGAAGTCTATCACATGCCTCCTCCGATACATAGGAGACAGCCAGCAGCCTCTTTCCACCTGGCAGCGAGGACTCTCACTGGGGAAGTGTAACGCTTGGGAGGGCACACTACCCTACCCAGATACCTTCATCGCTGTGCAGGCGCCCTGACCGACCTGTAGGAGTCGCTGTTTACAATGACCAGATTACCACCCACCGGCTTCCCTCCCGCTGACACTGCCAATTGTGTCAGTATGACGACCGGCCAAGCCGGAGGCACCGCTGACAGCTGGATTCAATACCAGTGTCTCTGCGATAGACGACGCTTAGTCCGCTGCGCTACCCGGCCGCCTCATTTGATGTAACTTAAAATGTTAATAAAACACTTAATGTACGATGAAATACATTTGAGAAGCATGTTCTAAAAAGGGCTGTCAGGCTGCTCAACGATCAACATCAACTTGCCGCGCCGCATCCCCCACCCCCCCACCCCCGCCCCCCCCAAACCCCCCCCGCCCCCGTCCCCAACCGCCGGTGACATAACTCCCACTTCTCCATTACAACAATAACTGTGAATCGGACTTGCATTGCTGCACTATACACTATTCCATCCATTGCAAGTCAACGCCCCCCCCCCCTCCATCCATTAACTCAACTGGACAGTAACTGTAATATTTATTTATTCGCACTAGCACTATTGCAGTTGGGACATTGATGGTATGTTATTATTATTGAGGACATTGGGACATTGATACTATATTATTATATTATTATTATTGACATTATTATTTTGTACATGCTATAATACAGTATGTTTGTATGCCAGTGGTGATGCTCCAAACAAAATTGCGTTGTACCAACAATGACAATAAATATTCTATTCTATTCTATTCTATTCTATTCTATTCTATTCTATTCTATTCTATTCTATTCTATTCTATTCTATTCTATTCTATTCTATTCTATTCTACTACTTACTATGCTAATATGTCTATAGAATCAAGAATCAAGAGGTTTATTTGTCACATACATACCAGGGCATACAGTGAAATGCGGGTGGTTTTGCCCACATGGATTGTGCAACATACAATAATAAAATAGGCATAGAAAAAATTAAATAGGCAAGACACAAGATATGCATTGTAAAAAAAAGACATGGTGAGTTCCTGAATAGAGAAACTGGTTCCTATATACATACATACACTACTATACTAGATACAATTTTAACTCTTAATGTGTCTAAAGTACTATACTATTAGTACCTCCTTCCTTTAAAGTGACTTTCTATTTTTATAAAGTAACATTTTGTTCAAGTGATAGTTTTAGCGGTTGCCGCATGAGTGTTGTGTGTCTGTGTCTGTATGTGCTCATGTGTACTTGTGAGTGGAGAGTTCAGTGTTCTGATGGCCTGGGGGAAGAAGCTGAGCCGGAGTCTCTCTGTTATTGCAGCGTGTGACCGTAGGCGCTTGCCTGACCGCAGCAGCTTGAACAGGCTGTTGTTGGGGTGGTGGGGGTCTTTCATAATTCTGCAGCCTCTGGATTTGCACCTCCTGTTATATAAGTCCTGCAGGGACTATATCTATACTACCTACTATGCTGATATGTCTATACTACGTACTATGCTAATGTCTATACTACCACCTACTATGCTAATCTGTCTATATTACTACCTACTATGCTAAATTATGTCTATACTACTATGCACTCAAGACTGTAGCACTCAAGTTCAATTTTTTTTTTTTTTTTTTTGCACAATTTATTTTGGCCCTTTTCTGGCTTTTTCTGGTCAGACATGACCGGCAGAGGAGAGGGTGAATGGGAGAAGAGTGGGGAAGACATGCGACAAATTATCCCCCAGGAGCGGGAGGCAAACCCGGGATGGCTGCGTAGGTGTGCGAGGCACTATGGTATGTGCCACGAGGGCACCCCCGGCCCCAAGTTCAACCGTTTGACGAATAATCATACTTACCCTTAGCTGCCAGAGTTGCACCCTTCCTGCTGACTTGTACACAACTTGTAAGTCACTTTGGATAAAAGCATTCAGCTAAATGACTAAATGTGAATGAGCTTTAAATAATGAATCATCTGCTTTCTAGAGCCAAGAACTCTGACGTCTGCTACTGTGAATGAATGAATGAATGAATGAATGAATGAATGAATGAATGAATGAATGAATGAATGAATGAATGAATGAATGAAAACTTTATTTAACAGATTGCAGAATGGGTACAATACAGTACGGCTCAATACACACAATTGTTAAGGGAATGCAGACCAGAGAAAGACCTTTGTCTTCCAATAAAACAGATGCACTGAGAAGAGAATCTGGTCGCTGTGACTCTCAGGTCCTGTAATCAGATGGTCAGAAACCTCGGGGTGGCCTGCAGCTCTGCAAACCAGCTCTGTAACAAAAACACACCTCCGACACCAAATTAGTTTGAAAGAAAATAAGGTCTTAACCTTTAATTGGTATACAAAAATCACTAATAACTTGAGCGACAAATATGAATCTTGCCTGAACATTTATGCGTTATGCAGTAATGCAGTTATCAGAAAAAGTAAACAGACTTAGTTATGTCTTTTCTGCGTAAAGGAAACCATCTTTATTTTCGGTTCTTATTTATAAAATAGACAAAAGAATATTCATATACAATTCATTTAATATAATTAATGTATTCAATATGTTAAGGGAAATAATACGAGGATAAGTAACACAGGTTAGTTTACTTCCTGTTTGGGCAGAGATGCTTTGACAGTGGAACATCGTACAGCTTTAGGTGGCCTGAATCTTAAAAAAATTATTTTATTTGGCTCCGCCAAGTGGTGTTTCCAGAGCCCCATCTGAAAACGTAACACCACCATCGCTTCACGCGTTGCAAAGTACCCACAACAAGACTAAAATAAAATCTAGTTTGAAGCTGCCTGTGCTTCTGTGCGTCTGTAGAAAACCTCTGTAGCGCAGCACGGCACCAGGCTTGAAAAGCCACGCAGAGCTCTATTTAAGCCGGACATGTGAGGTAAATGGACGACACTGGCTCAGGAGGTAGAGCAGTCGAGAAGCCAGGTGGTTCTAGTATGGTTATGGTTATGGTTATGGTTATGGTTATGGTTATGAGAAGCCAGGTGGTTCTAGTATGGTTAGGACTATGAGAAGCCAGGTGGTTCTAGTATGGTTATGGTTATGGCTATGAGAAGCCAGGTGGTTCTAGTATGGTTATGGTTATAGTTATGGTTATGGCTATGAGAAGCCAGGTGGTTCTAGTATGGTTATGGTTATGGATATGAGAAGCCAGGTGGTTCTAGTATGGTTATGGTTATGGCTATGAGAAGCCAGGTGGTTCTAGTATGGTTATGGTTAGGGTTATGAGAAGCCAGGTGGTTCTAGTATGGTTAGGAAAAGAAGCCATCGCTGGGGACACGGTTCCCATGGTCGACACTACTACGCGTTACTACTGTAATCCCATTACATGTAACCCATTACTCTCCCCAGCCCCTCCGATCAGGGCACACACCTATACCTGTTGATACGGGCACCTCTGCCACCTCTGGCCCAGAAAAGTGTAAGCTGCAGCGTTCCGATAAGAGTGTCACTGACCTCCATGTTAGAGAGGAGGAGGCGGACGGAGGGATGACAGGAGAGACAGATGAGAGGAGTAGATGAGAGGAGCTGGGGGGTGTCAGAAGTACAACAGAGAGGTAAGCAGCTTAGGGCTCCCTGTCTCACAGTGGCAACAGAGGGGAGGAGGAGAGATGAAGAAAAAAGACAGAGGGAGAGAGAGAGAGAGAGAGAGAGAGAGAGGAGTGACGGTGTGTCATGTATTGTATACAATAGATCTGACTATCAGAGTGGACAGTAGAGGAGAAGACGTTGTGTCATGTTGATTGATTGATTGAAAACGTTATTAACAGATTGCAGAATGGGTATAATACAGTACAGCTCAATACAAACAACTGCTAAGAGGATGAAGACCAGAAAGACTTTCGTCTTGTTTACATAAGGGTCCTCCATTTTCAATTCATCAAGACATTTATGACATACAAGACATACAAATATACGGTACTGTGTAAGAAAGAGA
Source organism: Notolepis coatsorum (assembly GCF_963971535.1). Taxonomy (NCBI): domain Eukaryota; kingdom Metazoa; phylum Chordata; class Actinopteri; order Aulopiformes; family Paralepididae; genus Notolepis; species Notolepis coatsorum. The sequence continues at coordinate 61,947,469 of NC_140170.1, forward strand.
GAACATCATGAAAAAAATAGAAGTCAGAGGGGGAAGAAACTGTACATTAGAAGGGATTGGGTCGGGTGGGGGATCGGGATTTTGACATTTACCGGGGCCAGTTTCTAATTGCAGCCACCCGTAGGTGCTCTTTGAGAGTGGTTTTGAAGGAGGGTAGGGATTCACATTATTTTACGGCTGTGGGTAGGGCATTCCACATTATTGTGTCATAATTGCGAAACGTGTTTAGTCCCTTGTTTGAGCCGAATCTGGGTTGAACGTGATTTGTGGAGCTCCCTCTGGTGTTGTGGTCGTGGACTTCACTGACCTTTGGGAAGTATTTCGACAGGTATATGCTACATGGGTATCTTTGTGGTTTAGTGTATCTTGTAGACCAGGCCCATTGCAAGTTGCTGTCATCTATGCTAAGCCATCCTAGATTGTCAAAATGGGCAGGGATAAGGTGTGTTTTAGGAGTAAGGCCAAGCAGTAGTCTGACAGTTTGTTTTGTGATGTTTGGAGCCTTGTTTTTAGGGCCTTAGAGGTGCTTTGGTACCATGAGGTGCAAGCATAGTTGTAGAAACCTTGAATGAGTGCTCCTGTTAGAGTCTTCAAAGTATTCTTATTTACCAGAGAGGAGATCCTGTACAAAAATATTGTTCGTTGGTTTACTTTTTTGAATACATTGGTTGCCATTTTGTCACAGGAAAGATTTGCCTCTAGGATGGAACCCAGGTAGGTAATTTCATCCTTCTTCATGACAATATTGTCACCCACTGTAACTGAGAAGCTGTTGGCCTTGCTGAGATTGCCAAAGAGAATGCATTCAGTTTTTCCCAGGTGTAATGATAGTTTGTTATCAGCGAGCCAGGTACTGTACAGATTCTACCGAGTTCATTTTCAACCTGCAACTTGTCCTTGTCAGAGACCAGCAGGGCAGAGTCATCCGCGAACAGGAACAAGTTGCAGTCACAAGCTGAAATTAGAAACAGTAAAGGTCCTATTATGCTTCCTTGTGGAACACACAGCTCACTGGGAGGGAGGGGGTGCAGTGTTCTGTTCACCTCCACCATCTGTTCTCTCCCCTCCAGGTAGGATTGCATCCAGCTCACTGATGAACTATCAAAACCAATTGCTTTTATCTTATCAATCAGAATGGAGTGATTGACGGTGTCGAAAGCCTTTTGGAGGTCCAGCATGACCATGCTTCAGTATTTTCCCGCATCCACCTCATGTTTGATGTGGTCATTCAATTAGAGAAGGCATGTGTCAGTGGAATGGGATGTTCTGAAGCCAGATTGGAATTCATAAATGCACTGGTACTTTTCGACCTGTTCATAGAATATTTCTTCCCTAACTTTCGAGATGGAGGTAGGAATAGAAACAGGGCGGTAGTTACCTGGGTCTAATTTGCTGCCTTTTTTTTATTAAGCAAGTAGCTTAAGATCCAAATTCAAATGTTTCATGAGTCATTATTTTAATTTGCTATGGGATCATGTTATGTTAAGGCAGAGGGACTGGAAAACAGGGTGACATTCACAGGTGTGCAGACTTGAGCATAAAACATGCACTGGAGCCCGGAAAAGGAGCCATGCCCACAGGAAACAGATATGGAGGGTGTGACAGAAATAATCGTTAGATTAGTCGACTAATCGAAAAAATAATCAACAGATTAGTCGACTACCAAAATAATCGTTAGTTGCAGCCCTAGTCAGAGACCAGCAGGGCTGAGTCGTCCGCGAACAGGAACAAGTTGCAGTCACAAGCTGACAACATGTCATTTGCATAAATCAGGAACAGTAGCGGTCCTAGTATGCTCCCTTGTGGAACACCACAGCTCACTGGGAGGGGGGGGGGGGGTAGGGTATCATTTACCTCCACCATCTGTTCTCTCCCCTCCAGGTAGGATTGCATCCAGCTCACTGATAGACTATCAAAACCAATTGCTTTTAGCTTGTCAATCAAAATGGAGTGATTGACAGTGTCGAAGGCCTTTTGTAGGTCCAGCATGACCATGCCGCAGTATTTGCCCGCGTCCACCTCTTGTTTGATGTGGTCGTTCAAATAGAGAAGGCATGTGTCAGGTGGAGTGGGATTTTCTGAAGCCAGATTGGAATTCGTAGATTAGATTTTTTCCGCAAGGTACTTTTCAGCCTGTTCGTATACTATTGTTTCCATTCCAGTAATCGCGATCGCCGATGGGATCATTGGAATTATTCTTTTTGGAGTACATTCTGGCTAAGGTAAGGTATATTCTATGTCTATTTTACCGAACCTGAAACATGTTTCTGTAACAATCACAGTGTCCTATTTTACCGGACCTAAACCAAGCTTTTTCTAACGATCGCATTCCCCCCCCCCCTTGATGATTTTGTGAAGGCACATATGTACATGTTATATACCTTTGCTTTGGGAGTATTTGGGGTTTCAGGGGATCAACCAGAACGATTAGGGCTTATTTTATATAACGCGTCTTATCTTGCGATCTATGGGAAAAAAACTGGATTATTTTGGAAATGGGCGATGTTTAGTTAAGCATTACATCACGCGCAGGCGTGGTTTGTGAACAATAAACCATGCCTAGGGGTGGTCGTTAGACCCCCCTAGGCATGGGTTATTGTTCACAAATCACAACTGCGCGTGATGTAATGCTTTTATACAACTGCCACATTCATCCAACCTTATTGCTATACAATAAACACACATTAATCGAAGATTTATTGAAAAAACCATCCGCCAGAAAAAGTAGTTCCCACAACTACAAAAAAGACAAGTTGCCTCCATGTGGAAGCAGCTCGGAAGCGCATCCAACCAACTAACACATCCAACTGTGTGTTATTGGAAGCAGCTTGAAGTGCATCCAACCAACTAACACATCCAACTGTGTGTTATTGGAACTAACACATCCAACTGCCTTTCAACTAAGGCATCCAACCAACTAACACATCCAACTGCCTTTCAACTAAGACATCGAACCAACTAACACATCCAACTGACTTTCAACTAAGACATCCAACCAACTAACACATCCAACTTTTCTTTAGTTTTTAATTATGAAGTTAGTGGTTATTGGAATGATTGATTGATTGATTGAAAATTGTATTACCAGATGCAGAATGGGTACAATACAGTACGGCTCAATACACACAATTGTTAAGGGGATGCAGACCTACTTTCTATAGAACTTCATTCTTAGATGCTTCTATAGAAAGTAGGTCAAACAAATTAAAAAGTTTTCTTTGCCCTATAAGAAAAAAAGGTTTTCTTCGCCCTATTTTTTTTTTTTAGCCTAAACTTAACCAGTTGGAAACCAGGCGTACAGTAATAAAATTAGCAATCAACCAATCAATCAATTCAATAGACCATGCTCACTTAAAACAGCGCTGCTTCTCTCTCAGTCTGACTCCCCCGCTGTTGCAGACAGGAGTGTGTGTGTATGTGTGTGTGTGTGTATGTGTGTCTGTGTGTGTGTGTGTGTGTGTGTGTGTGTGTGTGTGTGTGTGTGTGTGTGTGTGTGTGTGTGTGTGTGTGTGTGTGTGTGTGTGTGTGTGTGTGTGTGTGTGTGTGTGTGTGTGTGTGTGTGTGTGTGTGTGTGTGTGTGTGTGTGTGTGTGTGTGTGTGTGTGTGTGTGTGTGTGTGTGTGTTTGTGGGTACGCCAGCATCGGACAGTGTGAGAGTGAACGCTGCAGTCAGTGGGAAGGAAGTAGACATTTAAAATAAAATTGCAAATAATCAATCAATCAATCCGCGATTTTTCTTTTGTTCTAAAATGACTCATGACCCATCAATTACATCATCCAACATTGTTTAAAGGACTAAGACATTCGCCTTGACAGAATCGCTTTATATTTAGTCGTTATGACGCTATCAACATATCCATTTGTTAAAGATTATTGTCCGCCATATTGTGATCCGGCGGAGTGATGTGATGTGATTCGGTTGTGGGCGGGTCCTGGGACCAGAAGCGTAGAATGGTCCCAATACATACGTGTAAATGGACTGTTTCAGCCAATCAGAATCGAGAAATTTGCATGCCGTTGTATAATGTGTAATAAACTACAAACTACAGTGTGTAGAAACAAACTCTTTTTTACATGTTTGACTAGAAATAGTGTCTGTCAAATGAGCCATATTATTGTCTCCATAGCTATAATATAGAATATACAATAGCTCCGCAAAAATCGTGAAATATCGTGAAAATGGTCAAGAAAAGCTGGCGCTAGTCAGTGCAGATGGGGAAAGCTTGTGGCCGTCAAAGAGTTAGTTACCGATCGGAATGATCTTTAAAGCGACAATGTATAATTTTTCTATTAATGAATGAATCCAGTTCTGGAGTGTGTACAGAGCAAACTGAGACCACTGGCGCTTCAACACAGCACTCACCTTCACTGCTCTATATCCTCAATGGGTCCTGGTGAGACACCCTTCATCAACCTTCTCTCCATACAAAAAGTAAGACTAGTGCGAGACATGAGACACAATAGCTTATTTGCGCACAGAACGCGGGGTAAGCAGTGGAAAACAAATATGGAGCCACCTCGACCACCAAGAGAGAAAAAAACAGATTGCAGAATGGGTATAATACAGTACAGCTCAATACAAACAACTGCTAAGAGGATGAAGACCAGAAAGACGCCGGCATTCCACATTATTGTGGCATAATTGCGAAACGTGTTTAGTCCCTTGTTTGAGCCGAATCTGGGTTGAACGTGATTTGTGGAACTCCCTCTGGTGTTGTGGTCGTGGACTTCACTGACCTTTGGGAAGTATTTCGACAGATGGGTATCTGGGTATTGAAAACACAGAGGCAGTACCTCTTGCAGCCAGCAGGTGCCAGAAATTGTTGCTTTAATGGAATGTTTAGCGTTGGAAGAGACAACAGGTGCTATGTGCAACGTGTTGACATAATGTGAGTTCAACAAGAATGTAATGGATTGCTGTGTCTTACTACTGGATCTCATAAACAAGTCACAGTGGAACAGTAATATCATGTTTTATCCACTGGACATAAATTAGGCATTTGCTTTTGAAAATGATCACCAGTGGTTACAGGCAGCCATGTTGGAAGAGAGAAAGCTACACAAACATTCCACGCAAGGCCTCTATTAAATCTTAATTGATTCATAAAGATTTCTAAGCCTTCATTTACTCAACAGATGTTGCTATAGCTAAAAATACCCAAATCCCTGTTCATTTTGACTGCAGCTCCGCAAGGCCTTGTGTTTGCATGTCAACAGAATAATGAAATAATGACATTTAATTAATCTGATCTGAACGGATATAAATTGAGTGAAGAACCCAAGCGAGAGCGTTGACAAGAGTGGGAGACAGTCTGTACACAAAGCAGCCATGTCACTGCTGCAATATATTTAGCACACAACGCACACCAGCGGGCCCTGTGACACAACACACACACACTGTCACGGACTCCTACCATCTGCCCTCTCACACACACAGCCTGGTGTACACACACAGGGGCGGACCTAGCACATTTGGCGCCCTAGGAGAAGTTCCCCCCCCCCCCCCCCCCCCAAAAATCCAAATATCTTAACCCTTTCACTGCCGCGCTACCAAACGGTTAACCCGTTTCACTACGACAATACACAGAAGGTTAACCCTTTCACGACCGTCGGTTGTGTGATAGTAAAGGGTTAACCCTCTGTCGTGTGGCAGTGAAAGGGTTAGCAGTTATACAGTAAAGTGCTGCACCTTTATTTTTTACAAGCAAGAACAAGAGCTAAGAATAAATGTAAAGTGCACACTAAAGAATTAAAACAAACAACTTAGCTAACAATCAATAATAATAATAACAATAACAAACAATAAAATAACGTGCAAATTTGCTTTAAAAGAAAATGATGTATTGTAAAATATTTTACACATATATAATCAAAATATAATATGCTAAATAAACAAACAAATAAAGAAAAATTACAAATTCACTTTGTCTGAAGAACTATTTACATTACACTCCCTATCATCACACTTCAAGGTTAGCCTGTAGCTCCTACTGGTTTCCATTTACAGTGCAATCCTTCTGGCCTTCCTCGCTGCAAAGTCATCAATCACATCATCATATGAAATCTGACCACCAACCTCATGGTTAATACTGATTACAGCCAGACCACTGAGGCGTTCTTGAGCCATGGTTATGTTTTCAAGAGTTTTAATTTGGAAAAACTCCTCTCGGCTGAAGCTACTGTTACTGGTAGCATTGCACTGATCCGCAGAGCAATACACAAGTTGGGATATATTTCTGTGAGCTGCTTTGTGTGTATGAATTTCAACAACTCAAGAGTTGTCATGCTCTTTGATGGCAAGTCAGGTACATTTTCCAACTCCTGAGCCAGCTCCTTCTCATCCAAATCAGATTGCCCTCCATGGTTTAAGGTGTGTGCAAGTGCCTCTGCTTGCTTCATCAGCTCTTGGTGTGGCAGGTCTTGGAAGTTGTACAAAATTGCATACCTTTAACCTTGGCATGTTTCTCTTCTTCTTCTTTTCTTCTTTTTTTATACTGCGACCCGGATGGCTTTTGTCTCTTCATAGTTCTCTAACATTAGTCTTTCTTTTCTCGACGCTCAATTCTTTTTTTTATCCACTTTTTCTCCACATTTTTCTATTTTTCTCCCATCCCAATTTAGCCGTGCCAATTCTCCCCTCCCCTGTCTTGAACGTTGCTTGCATGTGCCCCCCACTGGCCGATTGTAGGGAGGATAGAAGCCCGTCACATGTCCCCTCCGATACATGTGCAGGCAGCCAGTCGCATCTTTTCACCTGCCAGCGCGGAATCTCATTTTGGCGAGGAGTAACGTGTAGGAGGCTCACACTGCCCCCGCCATTTTCCTGTCTCTGCTGTGCAGGCGCCCCAACCGACCTGTAGGAGTCGCTGTTTACAACGTCCAGATTACCACCCATTGACTACCCACCCGCTAACTCTGCCAATTGAGTTAGTATGACGGCCGGCCCAAGCCGGAGGCAGCCGGATTCGAACCCGGTGTCTCTTGCGTTGGTGACGAGCGCAATGTCCGCTGCACCACCCAGCCGCCCTCGACGCTCAATTCTATAAACACTTGACCGATACCCATCAATGCACAGCGCTCTAGCATGTTCTGACTGTGGACACCTAAAGCTGAGGCTCAGACCGACCGACCGTTTTAGATTTTTGGCTCATTTCCCCTTATGTTAGAATAATTTTTTTATGTACAAATAATGGTTGCAGATATAGAGGGGGGCCCCCCTCTGGGTGGCGCCCTAGGCAACCGCCTATATCGCCTGTAGGAAGCTCTGCCCCTGTACACACAACACACACACACACACACACACACACACACGTAGGTGCACACACACGCCATAAGGTTTCCATGCCAACTGCTGCACACAGACCCCCCCAGGTGAGTCCAGGTGGACTTATTTAGATGCGTGTCACAAGCTTATGTTTGCACACACACACACAGTACACACACGTGCATGCACATGCACACATGCACACGTGTGGGGAGCATTTCATAGAAAGTATGGCTTTATATATATTTAAGTGCTGGCACAAGAGATCTGTGTGTGCGTGTGTGTGTGTGTGTGTGTGTGTGTGTGTGTGTGTGTGTGTGTGTGTGTGTGTGTGTGTGTGTGTGTGTGTGTGTGTGTGTGTGTGTGTGTGTGTGTGTGTGTGTGTGTGTGTGTGTGTGTGTGTGTGTGTGTGTGTGTGTGTGTGTGTGTGTGTGTGTGTGTGTGTGTGTGTGTGTGTGTGTGTGTGTGTGTGTGTGTGTGTGTGTGTGTGTGTGTGTGTGTGTGTGTGTGTGCATGCGTGTATATGTTTTTATTTACCTTGTATTTACCTTTACCATTACAACCTGAATAGCATGGCTGTGTTGTGTCTCATAGAGAGATAACTGTGTATAAGATGCCAATTACAAACTGAACTGCATGCACACGTGTGCATATGGCACACTCAGACACACACCAGAGGTGGAAAGAGTAGACTACAAACATATCCTAAGTAGTTTTTTACGTAAGTATCTCACAAACACACACTGTCAAATTGAAAGCCCTTGTGAGTAGGCGGCTGCTTGAGGCAAAGATGCTTCTCTGTTATTCAATAATGTTACAAGATCACTATCTGGCAAGCAAGCTTGTTATAATTGGATTCAATGAGTTAGCTATAGACAATGAGGATAATCAGTGAGATGGATGTAGGCCTACATTTGAGAACCTTGAAGCTAAAAGGGTACTGTATCTTGATTACATACAAAGTAGCTATGGACTCCTCATATACAGCACCTTGTGTATACTGTTTACTTGTATTCATAGTATTCAGATTAAAATTCTGTATTGCCTATTTATTGTAACATAATAACGATAGGGCATACAGTCCCTCATCTGCACCTTTGTTTACACTGTTTATTTTTAGTTAATTATATTGTTTATTTATATATAAATAAATGTTGTCTCATATTTCTATATTCCGATTTAATCAGTACCAATTTAAAGACCAGCGCAACTTTTATGGAAAACTCTGCAATGGATGCTATTTATTGTGTAACTATATGATACTTACAATACTTACCTAAGTAATAACAGAATGACTGTTTTGAAAAACGTTCAAAGTACAATTACACAAAAAAACACAAGAAATTGTAACTTGATACTTTCCACCCTTTACAAACACATGCACACACGTACACACCAAAGTATACACACACACATTTTGAAATATGAGGACATTATATAGAATGACATGCATTCTGTAACGAACCCCAACCTTAACCATAACCATCACACTAATAGCTCGTAAATCAAAATCAGGACGTCAATAATTTCCTAATTTGTTAGCGTGTCCTAATTTTGTGAGTGTGCAGTCTTGATATTGTCCTGATTTTTCACATGAACAAGTACACACATATAGAAACACAACACTTCATCGCTGGTACTAGTAAAGAAGGGTATATTTGAGTGTAGGACAGACAACAGCAGCATCTTGCAAACACACTGTGAGGTGAGAGAGCTGGGAGTCATTTTAAAGAGCTTGTGTGCGTGAGAATAGGTGTGAGAGTGAGATTGTCTTTGTGTGTGTGTGTGTGTGTGTACACTGTATGTGTGAGAGTGAGAATGTGTGTGTTTGTGTCAAGTGTTTGATTATTAATCCCCTTTATTAATCCCCTTGATGAAAGTGTCATAGCAGCATGGGGTATGGGTCTCTCTATGAGACACAACACAACACATGAGACACACTATGAATGGAAAATGGGGGACCCTGATGTAAACAAGACAGACGTCTTTCTCTGGTCTGCATCCCCTTAACAATTGTGTGTATTGAGCCGTACTGTATTGTACCCATTCTGCAATCTGTTAAATAAAGTTTTTATTCATACATTCATTCAGCCATGCTATACAGGTTGTAACCGTTCAAACAAGGTAAAGAAGAACACGCACGCACGCACGCGCGCACGCACATACGCACACACACACACACACACACACACACACACACACACACACACACACACACACACACACACACACACACACACACACACACACACACACACACACACACACACACACACACACACACACACACACACACACACACACACACACACACACACACACACACACACACACACACACACACACACAGGCAGAAGAAAGGATATCTCCAGATCTCTTCAATATGTTACTCCTACACCTTTGGACCGTTCAGTTTAAAAGTCTCTATAACCAAGAGAGAGATGTCCCACCTAAAGACACAGGCAGGTGCCCCGGGGACCAGCTCCAGTTGTAATGCCAGTATCTTGGTCAAGGGCAGTGGCAGGAGTGTGTATACCCTAGCACCACTTATAATATACTCTCACTGGACCAACTTCTAGTGTAATGTGAAATAGTGAAATTAAACTATCCTGGGGACCCCCTGGAAGCCCCTCAAGGACCCCAGATAGCGAAACCAAAAAGCATTAACTATATCACACCACTGTCCTTGTCACTGGAGCAGCTCTGAGCTTTACGTCTTAGAGGACATTGTAGATCAGAATGGTTGCCAAGTTTCCAGGCTTAGTTTCTATCGTGTACGAATATCGCGTATCGCTTAATTTCACTATTTCATATTCACTAGAAGTTATGCAACACTATTACATGAGTGACTATTCTGAACTGGTTCATGCAACGATAAGCTAGACACAGCTATAATTACTCTAATTATTCATGTTCATGTTAAGGATGGGCATGAGTAATGTTTTCCCAGATCGAGTACTTGCATGAATTAATTGAGTAGTGCTCGAGCAATTGTTTAGGGAAATAAAATTTTGGAATGTATCTTAAACACTTAAGCATCGGGCAAAAATGGGCTTTTTTATTAAATTTTTTATGATTGCATACCCAAAGTAATTAGCTATTTATTATACTTTATACTTATAGCACATGCATGAGTCTGGTCTCTTTTGAAAGGTAACATTCTGAAGTTGCTTACACAATCAAATGAAAAAAAAGTGGAGATTCACTTTGAGTGCTAATGAAATAATAATAATAATAATAATACATTTTATTTATATAGAGCTTCTCAATGACCCGAAGTCGCTGACAATAGGCAGAGAAACATAGTCAAACAAAGAAACAAAAAAAGGAACATAAGACCACAAGGGACACAGGGGAAAGCAGCATGAGATACACATAAACATAGAGCCACAGTAACAAACATCAAACAGGTTGTTGGAGGGGGGGGGGGGGGGGGGTTATGGGTGGGTGGGGTTGAAGGCTAGGGAGAACAGGTGGGTTTTGAAGGAGGATAGTGTGGGGGAGTCTCTGATGGGCTGAGGGAGGGAGTTCAGAGGTTTGAACACACTGACGTAAAGGTTTTGTGTACTCACATTTATTTTTACTGGTTGCCAGATGCTTGTTTTTAAGTTCGAGCTGAGAGGTAGGAGCTGGAAAACATAACGGTTCCATAGCCTGAAGTCTTATGTACAGTAGTACAGGTCCAAAGTCTATCAAAATCCCACAGAAAATGAATGTTTTAAAAAGGTTTTTGTAATGTGTGTACCGGTAAAAATTTGGCATGATTATCCAAAATGGCCATCCACTCCCATTCATTCAGAGGCTCTCGTCACAACAATGGACTTCCCCCACTCTCAGCCCTCGTCTGGGATCTGTTTCAGAGCAGACACTCCTTGGCTACAAAGGCGGTCAATCATTTTCACCGTCCGCTCAGGACAGGACCGTTGGGCCGTCCGATGTTTAATTAATTAAAACCCTCTGAGGTCGGAGCTATCGTGCACAGGTTTACACCTGTGACATGGCACCGTCAAAGCGGCCTCATCTCGGCGGAGAGTATTTTTCAGAAATGCTGAAAATGTTGCGCGATTCAGAATTAGGTCAACAAATTTGATATTCGCAATTTCAAGTGCTTTGAAATGTTCTCTATCTGTTTCCTTATTTGCTAAATGTAATACGACTTGTAAATGTGTTAATTATTGCTATTTTGTCCGGCTGTATAATTTCCCTTGCTGTCTAAAGAACTACAGTTGAGTCGTATAGGGGAGGGGCTGAGTACTTTCAGTCTCAGGTTTCAGATGTGCCGACATAACACATAATTTCGAGACAATAGATCGGTGTGAAAATATGCAGAGAAAGCTTAATATCTTTAGAAACGTGTATATCTCCGTAGCATAAAGGCGCATCAGGCGGAAAAGTGACCATACCTCAGAGTAGAAAGCTCGATTGACTTGAGCTTTAAATTGTTCGGGAGACTCATGTGCATGTGAATTATGCAAAGGGGAGGAAAGCCTTGTAAATTGCCATTCCCCCTTTCTGTGTGTGTGTGCGCACACAGCATAATACCTCCGGGAATCCGTGGAGGCATGGCGCATTTACCGGTAGCGGACTAGCGGTAGGTGCGGAAAAGTGACCATATCTCAGCGTAGGAAGCTCTGATCGACCCTGAGCAGCAGCCAGGTTGTGGTTGAGAGCGGACCGTGTATCTGCTGGTCCGTATCCAGGCTGTACACAGTGCCCTCACCAGAGGACCATGTATATCCTGGTCCTGTTACGGTTTGCGTAGGTGTGTTGGACCCAGGTGCAGTACAGAACAGATACGACGAGAGGCAGATGTTGGTTTTCAAACAAAGCACTACTTCTTTAATTCGAGTAGATCAATGAACACGCATACGATGGTGGATAAACAAAAGGGGAGACATCTCCATCTCCAAAACACGTTGAATACGCTTCACAATACAATAATCGGGGAGAATAAAGGGGAGAAAGCAAGGTCTCCAAAACACGCTGAACGGTAAACACGTCAAACGCCGGTGCTGCATATACACACTATATAATATAAACTTTCAACAACGAATGCAATCGGCAATCAATCAAAGTGACACAGCGACTCAGACACATAGCGAACAAATGTATCCGCCATGGCAAGGAGCTTACAGTGCCCTCACCACAGAGTACCGTGTATCTCCTGCTCCGTATGCAGGCTGTATACATACATGGCATATCGTGCGGCGAAGGGAACGGCTCCCACCTACCTCCGGTCAATGGTCTCTAACTACACACCCTCAAGACCCCTACGCTCTGCATCTTGGACGTCCCGTGACGAAGGCCGGGAGATTGCGACCCCCTCTGCGTGCCCCCCTGTCTTCGGAGGTCTCGTAGTGGTGACCGGAGTGCCGGATGTCCCGCGATGATGTCCGGGAGTTCGCGACCCTCTCTGCGCCACCCCCCTTCCCCCTGTCTCTGGCTGTCCCTGAGCAACGACCGGAGTGTTGAATGTCCCGTGACTAAGACGGGGAGGACGTGACCCTCTTGCGCCGCCCCTGTGCCTCAAATAGATCCGCTATCAACTCTATCTTTAATCTTTCAAAATGTTCAGTTGCTATCGCTATTAGCTCTATCTTTAATTTTTCAAAATGTACAGTTGCTATTGCATGCACTCATCTGTGTTTCACCACACACATGAGTGCATGCTTACCAACTGTCCGTCTGCAACACTACTATCACCGACATCTAAGAAGGGAGATCCCCCCTTGAACGGCCCTTCTAAGGTTTCTCTCCTCCACATTGCCTGTGGAGCTTTTTTTCCCTATTGTTAGGTTTTAGTGAGTTTTTCCTTACCTTCGCGTGGGGTATGTCTGGGAGTGCTTGCATTCTTTCATTTATTTGCATTCATCTAAAAAATGTTTGGACCCTATGGTGTTCTTGTTCTGTTCTTGACTTATTGTTATGTTGTCTTCTTGACTTGTTTAAAGAAGACCTGTACGGCCCATGGGGACATTAACGTGTGTTGTCGGGCCCTATAAATAAATTTGATTTGATTTGATTTGATCTTCTGGCCGCCTCAGACCTACTCCTATCCGAGCTCCGGGAGGGTCATCAAAGAGAAGCCGCCTATTCTCTGTCCTTGCCCCACAATGGTGGAACGAACTTCCCACCACAGTTAGGACAGCCGAAACCCGTCCAATCTTTCGCCGTCGACTAAAGACGCACTTCTTCAACCAAAAAAAAAACTCTAACCCTAAATAACCTTACTGTCATGCACTTGTCCTAATATACTAACCAACACTATAGCACTCAACACTTTGATGAACATTGGGTCTCATTCGTGAACATTTTTCAAAGATATATTCAGGAAGACTTATCTTGGAACCACTGAGACAGAATCAATGACAAGTTCACTCTGAGTCCTGAACGTGCTGGTAATATGTCTTAAGTGGCTGAAAAGGTCGCACAAATTATATGATCTGATATCTGCTTGGAGAATGGCATTCTGTCTTAAACTCGAAAGCGCGTTCCCGTTCAGGTCATTTGCATACAAAACAATGCCTCCAGAGCTCTTTATAAGGCAACTAGTGATGCAGCTGTGTGCAAATGGAATGGCGAAAGTGCTTTGCGAGTCGTGCGAGCCGCGTGATTACGAAACCTAGCGTCAGTCAGTGCCAATCAGAGAGCGTCTCCGAGAAATGCGGCTAGGTTTCGTAATCACGCTTGCGCGCCATCAAAACTAGATTAGATTAATGTATTGGCATCATATACAGCTTGCGGTACACCTGCCGCAGCGCGCGCGCACACACACACACACACACGCGCGCGTGCGCAGTACTGTATATGAATGAATGAATGAAATATAATATATATAGCCTACGGCGGGCGTAATGAATGAAATACCACCTCAACTTCCACTGCTACGCTGATGACACCCAAATCTACATCAGTACACAATCCCCCCACAGCCCACCCCTCAGCCACATCGAATCCTGCATTACCGAACTCCAAACTTGGATGACTCACAACTTCCTCAAATTGAACAGTGACAAGACTGAACTTCTCATTATTGGCACCAAAACCACCCACCAGATCCGGACCCATCACACTCACCATCAACGACTCCACCATCACCCCCTCCCCCCTAGTCCGAAACCTTGGTGTCCTCCTTGACCCCACCCTCTCATTTGACCCCCACGTCCGCTCCATCGTAAAAATATCTTACTTTCACCTCCGCAACATTGCAAAAATCCGTCACTGCCTCTCCCCCCCTGCTGCTGAATCCCTCATTCACGCCTTCATCTCCTCCCGCCTGGACTATTGCAACTCCCTCCTCACTGGTATCACCTCCCGCTCCCTCCATAAACTGCAAATGGTCCAAAATTCAGCCGCCCGCCTCCTCACTAACGCCCGGTCCCGAGAACACATCACTCCTGTCCTCCACTCTCTCCACTGGCTCCCGATCAAACACCGCATAAACTTTAAAACACTACTCCTCACCTTCAAAGCCCTCCACAGCCTGGCCCCCCCCTACCTGACTGATCTCCTTCTTCCCTACCGCCCCACCCGTTCCCTCCGGTCCTCCTCCACTGTCCCGACATCCAAGCTTAAAAACTTTGGAGATCCGGCCTTCTCTCGTACTGCACCCCGACTCTGGAACGTCCTCCCCCAGTCCATCAGAGACTCCCCTACACTCTCCACCTTCAAAGCTCGCCTCAAAACCCACCTGTTCTCCCTTGCCTTCAACCCCCCCCCACCCATAACCCCCCCCCTCCAACCTGATTGATGTCTGTCTCCAGTCTTTTTGTGCTATCATACTGTCTTCCCTGTTCCCCCCACGGTCTCATGTTCCTTTTGTTTTTGTTTCTTTGTTGTTTCTTTGTTTTTGTTTCTTTGCTTTTGTTTCTTTGTTTTAACTTTTGCTCCCGACTATTGTCAGCGACTTCGGGTTATTGAGAAGCGCTATATAAATTAAATTAATTATTATTAATTATTATTAACGCAGTATGGCTTATTATTCCATAATTAAGCCTATAGGCTACTGTTCATTCGTAGGCGCACACAAGACTTGTTATGGAATATTAATGCAGTCTATTTCCACCCAGGGGCGGAGCTAGGGGGTGGCTACCTGGGCTCAAGCCCCGGATGTATTCTGAAAAGCCCCGAATCTATTTCAAAAAAAATAAAAAAAAATAAAAAAAAATATTTTTTTTTTTTTTTTTTTTTTTTTACAATTCATCATTGTTACATGAAAATATGTTTGCACCAGATTTAGCAGAAGCTAATTTCCATCTGTGGTCTATCCAGCTGCTAACTGTATTTGAGTGAGTTAAGTCTTGGTGTTATGGTAGACTCAGACCTAAGCTTTAAATCACAATCAACAAGTTGACAAAAACGTAATTCTTCCACCTTAGAAACATAGCTAAAGTACGGCCATTTATAAATCAAAAGGACGCTCCATGATCCATGCCTTTATCTCAAGCCAACTCGACTACTGTAATGCACTCCTTACCGGCCTCCCGAAAAAATACGATGATAACTATTTTATTGCAATGCACTATTGCATTATTTTATTCTATTTTACTAACTATTTTATTGCACTGCACTATTTTACTTTGTATCAGTGAATCATAGACGCCTGGCCATAAGAGCATTCGGAGCATCTCTGCTCTCCCACTATTGAACTTGGGGGAGCAAAGGTATGATCTTGCTCCACCACTTTTTGATTATATGAAAAATATGATATATCCCCCCCCAATATATAAATCTAACCATAACTACGTTATGGTTAACTGAGTTTTATAGTGAAAAGAGCAGCTTTATTGGTCAAGATTGAAGGCTCTATATTGCAGGAAATTGCACGTACAGGTTCATTAAATTAAAAAAAAAATGTCGTGGAGGGGGTTGTGCCGGACCCCCTCCATAACCACCCCTTGCCTGCCCAAAAAAATAATAATAATAGAAAAAAAAAAAAAAAAAAAGAAAAAAAACCCATCTGGTCTAAGCCCCGAATCTCCTACAATCCTAAATCCGCCCCTGTACACCGATTAGCTTTAGTTCTTATTTATTTATCCACTGTCATTTCAGTGTTGGTGTATAGGCTATATAGTGTATTTCAATATAAGTTTAATTGATTAATGATATATTCGAAGGAATGCAGGTTTATAGCTATATCAACCCCCTCCAATGTACAGTAAATGACCAAGTATGGTTTTGTCAATATTCCAATGTACAGTTTTGCTTGTACAGTGTAAGTCTATCCCCCACCCACCCCTCCTACCCAACCTCCTCCAACAGTTTCTACGTCAAATGTACTCTCTTTTCTGGACTCTTTTCGTATCACAAACAGTACTGTATTTGCAAATCTGGTATGTCATAAATGTATAGATGTAGCAGTACTGTCTATCTGTGTCGTGTGTGTCATATATGTTATGATGAATTGAAAATGGGGGACCCTGATGTAAACAAGACGAAATTCTTTCTCTGGTCTGCATCCCCTTATGTAATTGAGCTGTACTGTACTGTACCCATTCTGCAATCTGTTAATAAAGTTTTCAATCAATCAATCAATCAAACAAAGGTCTGTCCCATTGTATACCAATCAATGGGATACATTGCATGTTGACCTGCATTCTTTCAAATGTATATAATTAATCATTAAAACAGATGTGTAACAAATAAGAAATACAAATTCCACAGAAGGCATTAAATAATTATTATTTTCAATCATTTCACAATAATTGCATAATTGTGTTTGAATATCTGAGTAATTAAAGTAATTATACATTTGTCCAAAATAGCTGGTTCAGATATGGTTAAGCAGCTGCCCTGTGATCAGATGAATCCATATTATTTATTTTTCCGACATCAAATGCGTAATTTCTTATCGTACAAATATTGTCATATTTATTTTAATTATGATTAAGTAATTAATTCCAAGGAGGCCTGTAGCGTTGACGTGAAGGAATCACTATGAGAACAGAGTCTGTCAAGTTATAATGAATATTTTAAATTAGTCAATCAATCATGAGATTTGATCGTGGCTGAGAGCAGATTTAAGAGTGCTCCTCAGCACTCTTAAATCTGCTCTCAGCCACGATCAAATCTGATCTCAGGAAAATTTGGGGACTCCCACTCCCAGCCCTAATATGTCTTAAATGGGCTGACATTTTTTGTCGTAACTTCGTTCGGGAATGAGACCCATTGTTACTCGGATGATAGAGTTGTACCCTTCCTGCTGTCTTGTTGTACAAAACTTGTAAGTCGCTTTGGATAAAAGCGTCAGCTAAATGACAAAATGTAAATTGTACAGTGCCTTCGCCACAGAGTACCGTGGTCTAGTTTGATGGTCATTTCAGTACCAGTATAAATAATTGACCACAGTGCTGTCATAATCGAATCTAAATCACGATACCGATGGTAATAAGTAACCACAATCACCGTAGTGACCAAAAATTATGGAAATGCATGATACTTTTTTGTAAGGGTAGAGATAACATATAGACTTAGGGTCAGTGGCGGGTCTGCCACTAGGGGCGCACGGGCGCCGCCCCACCTGCTGTTAAATCAGAGAAGAAGAAAATAAAACTTTTTAGTTTTTTGTTTTATAGCCCTATAAATAATATAAACATGTTTAAAATGAATAATATTTACTCATTTTAAGTATGTTTGTATTTCCAATGCACAATATAACGTTATTATCTTTTTTTTTTTTTTTTTATTATTGCAAAACAAAAATTATTAAAAGTCAGTACTCAACACACAATGCATAATGAAACTAACAATCAAGGTGGCTAAAATGATATGCAAGTACAGAAACAGAAAACAAACAAAAAAGTCTATAATAATATTTTACCGTATACAGTATATATCCAACGAAATTACCAATTATACCAATGCCTTATACAGGATATACCCCTAATACCTATTTTCTAAAACCCTACACACATATGCTCCAGCTCGAACCCCCCCCTCCCGGACCACTCCTTGGATAGTACCTCCATTATCCCTCACTCCTAACCAGACACTACCATTATAAGCTAGCTTTTATTCTCTCCACCACTTCTAACCACATTGACATTTTGGATTCGTTGAGACCCAGAATTCTTGCTGTAGATATTTCTTGATAAATCACATCGAGATATGTAAGAAACCAAACCTTCCGGCACATTTTTTCTGGTTGAAACCAGCGTGATGCGATCAGTTTTTTAGCTACTGTGATACCCGATAAAACCAATCTCTTTAGCTGTGGATTTACTGCAAACTCAAAAACATCATTCAATAGTAATACAGAGGGGTGTACTGGTATATTCCAAGATACGAGTTTTGATAATTGATGGGTCACATCTTTCCAGAATGCCTTAACTGGTGGGCAGTCCCAATACATGTGCATAAATGTCCCTTTGTCTCCATTTGTACATTGGGAGCATTTTGAGTCTTGTTTAAGACCCATTCTGTTCAGTCTTATAGGAGTCAAGTATGTCCTGTGAATATAGTTAAGATTGATTTGTTGATGGTCCGGGTTCCTTGATGTAAGACGGACATTTGCCCATGCTTCTTGCCAATCAAAGTCACTTTCCAGGTCTGGTATATCCCTCCTCCAGACAGAGTCTAGTTGGAGGGTTTCATACGAGGACGTTAGTAATTGATAATAAAAACCTGATACAAAACCTCTCGATGTTTCTCTTTCATAGAAGAATTTGTGGTATCTGTGGTGTTCAACTGGTATGTGTAATGGAACACCGTGAGTCTTCAAACATAGGCGTAACTGTATGTAAAAAAGCCATGTGGACTCGGTGAGGTTAAACTTTGTGCATATTTCTCCATAACTACAAAAACCTTGGTTATTAAAAATATCCCCTAATGAGTGTATGCCTTGCTCTTCCCATATAGGTAATCTTATAGGACGTTTTTCAATTAAGAGTGCATTGTTATTGAATAAGGGAGTGTGATTATGCCATTTTTGAGGGTTAGGATATTTTTTTTGTGTTTCTCGCCATATCCGGATTGCATGGGTAATTATGGGGCCAAATTTCCGCTCACAGTGCTTGATTGGAAGTTTAGTGTGTGCTAAGTCCTTCAGTCTATGTGGGGCTACTATGTTTTCTTCCAATTTTCTCCAGGATACCAATGCCTAGGGATCAAACCATATTGTCAATGGTCTTAATGTGTATGCCTTAAAATATTGTAAAAAATCTGGAACTGCCATGCCACCGTCTGCTTTATTTCTCTGTGTGCGGTGGATCTTTTTATGCGAGGTGGTTTGTTATTCCAAATAAATTTGTATGTGGAGGAGTGTAATCTTTTCCAGAAACCCTCTGGAGGGGGTAACGGTAGCATTGAACTGATGAAGTTGATTCTAGGTAGTACATCCATCTTAACTATTGATACCCTTGCCTGTACTGAGTTTTTAAGTTTTGCCCACCTGTCCAGGTCGTCTTTGATTTTGTTCTGTATTTTTGTGTAATTGTGCTTCACCGTTTGTCTTATGGTGGGAAATATTTCCACACCCAAGCATCTAAAATGTTTTACCATAGGTATCTCACCTGGGAGGGTTGTATCTTTTTTTGCATGGGTGTTAAGTGGAAGGAAAGCCGACTTTGGCCAATTTATTTTAAATCCAGATAAATCACCAAAGTTCTCTATCAACTTGAGTAGATGAGGCAATGTGGTGTTGGGGCTTTGCATGAACAATATTACGTCGTCCGCATATAGACTAATTTTATGTTGTGTGCCCTTGATTACGATTGGTTCTATGGATTGGGATTGTCTTATATATTGTGCTAAAGGCTCTAATGATAGATCGAATAGTCCGGGACTAAGAGGGCAACCCTGTCTGGCTGAGCGTGATACCGGAAAGATTTTGGTGATGAATGTACCTGTTGTAATCATGGCCGATGGGTCTTTGTATAATACTTTAATCATATCAATGAATCCTTTTCCTAACCCCATCCTTTCTAATACTGCCCATAGATACGACCATTCCAGCCTGTCAAAGGCTTTCATAGCATCCAGGGACAGCATCGCCTTAGGTATGGTGTCTTCTTTGTCTGCATCTAGTACGTGCAGTATTCGTCTTATGTTATCAGTGATCAGGCGACCGCTTATGAAGCCAGTTTGGTCCGGATGAACTAAAGATGTCATATGCTTTTGTAATCTGATGGCTAATACCTTAGAGTACAGTTTGACATCGGTTCCGAGGAGGCTTAAGGGTCTGTAACTACCGCACTCGGTGGGGTCTTTGTCTTTTTTGAGAAGGACTGAAATGAGTGCAATATTGTCGTGTTTATGGAAGCTCCCCTCCTTGACTGAGTATAAGATCATATTTAGTAATAAGGGTCCAATTATGTCCCAACAAGAAAGGTACATTTCTGATGGGATACCGTCTCTTCCAGGAGCCTTACCATTTTTCATTTCGGATATGGCCTTCTTGAGTTCCTCTAGTGTGATCGGTGCTTCTAACTGTTTAGCGTCATCCTCCGAAAGTTTAGGGAGAATAATTTGATTAAGATATGTGTCCATTTTGTTTTGATCAAAGGTCGTTTCTGATTTATATAAGTCGGAGTAGAATTCTTTGAATGTATCGTTTATTATTTTGGGGTCTGTTT
The DNA here is from genome assembly GCF_963971535.1 of Notolepis coatsorum. NCBI lineage: Eukaryota > Metazoa > Chordata > Actinopteri > Aulopiformes > Paralepididae > Notolepis > Notolepis coatsorum. The sequence continues at coordinate 61,968,303 of NC_140170.1, forward strand.
CAAGTACTTGTTGTTTTCTAATGGCAGTTATATCTGCAAATTTTGCATTAATTCTTAATCGCATGGCTAATAGGTGACTAGGTTTAGAACCTTGGGAGTACTGCTGTTGTCTTGTGCTGCGTATTTGCATTTCCGATTGTTGTCTGTATATGGCATTGATCTCTGTTTTTAGTACGTTAACTTGATTTTCTAGTCTAGTTGAGTTGTTGTATTTTAAAGAATTAAATAACGTTGAGTAAAGCGTTTCCAGTTCAGACAGTTTTGTGCATTGATTCTTGCACATTATGGAGGAAAATCTATCAGTGAAATCCTTGATCATACCCTTTACCGACATCCATATTATTCTGGGGTCTTGCACCGCGTTTGCATTCTCCCGTAGGAATACTGTGAGAGCTTCTTTGAGTTGTGTAATGAATTCCTTGTTATTAAGCAGCATCGAATTAAAACGCCATCTTGGGGCCCGGGAAGATAGTATACCAAATGTTGCTTTTAGTAGTAAATAACAGTGATCTGATAGTGCATTGGGTATCATTTCCACTTCATATTTATCAAATAGTCTCGGGGATGCAAAGACATAATCAATTCTGGATAATGTGTTATGTCTCGCCGATCGACAAGAGTACTTTCGGGTCGTGGGATTAAGTGAACGCCATAAATCATTTACACCTGTAATCTTTGACCAATCCTTTAATGCTTTAGATGAATTTTTTTTTTCGCTGGAAAAGGCGAGGTAAGATTTGTCCATCCTTGGATTCCAAATAGCATTAAAATCCGCACCTATTATAAATGAGTAATCGGGATGGTTTAACATTTCATCGGTTAGTGTAGTGAAGAAACCCTCTTCATACAAATTTGGGGCATATACCGCTGCCAACGCTATTTTCCTGTTATTGTGTACAATCCTAGCTATAGTTATACGTCCATCCGCATCCGACCATACCCCCTTTAATTCAATATTTAGCTTACGTCTGACGACTATGGCTACACCTCGAGTTCTCGTACCAAAAGAAGAGTGACTAATATTATGGTATATGTTATCCGCTAACGTATCTATGTCTTCCTCTAAAATGTGCGTTTCGCTTAGTAGAGCCACGTCCACATGTTCTTTTTTCATCAGTGTGAGCACGCTTTTGCGTTTGTGTTGTTTGTTTATCCCACCAGTGTTCCATATCATTATATTCAAACTAGCCATAATCTATGCATGTTTTTGTGTAGTTTTTGGTAATGCTTCTGGAGTGCGAAGCTACAATAGATGTACATCCAATTATTGAGGTCCCGTTGAGAGCCGAGCTTAAAAACATATATATATACAAATAAAAATCCCCTATTTTCCCCTCACCCAGAGAGTCGTACAGGCCTGTGTTCCAAAAACACATCCTCCGCGTATGACTCCCTCCCTTAGGCCACCGGATTGCCCAAACTGAGCTTTGTAATCCTAATCTTCCTATGCTAATTGCCATAGGATCTAACATTTTGTAACGTTATTATCTAAAATAAAAAACACTCGTTTTCCTGAGCAGGAAGTGACTCAAGTTTTTTTTATTTTTTTATTTTTTCGTATTTCTCGGCCCGGGCTAGACGCGATAGCGCTCTGAGTGCGCGTCACAGTTTGATCGCTGTATCCGTCACAGCCAATCAGTGCATAACGCGTTGTGCGTTGAAATATGACTATTATGTTGGAATCCGGGCACGATTTGAAGCGGTCTAGCCAGTAGCGTCAAGAATTTCTGTAGCCGCATTTCGCGGAGACGCTCTCTGATTGGCCGACGCCAGTATTTTTTTCCGTAGCAGAATTTCACAGAGACGATCTCTGATTGGCCGAATCCAATTTCTAATGTTCCAATTCTAGCTTATTCCTAGGTTGGTCCGTTGGTGGGAGATAGTTGTGTTGTTGTGAGATGCAGGCAGCTGTTTGTCTTAGAGCGTGCCGTGACTGCAAGTTCTTTAGACTGTTAAGCTTAGGCACTCTTTCAAAGTTGGTTAAGGTTAGAGTTTGTCTTAGAGCATGGCGATAGAACGCCAGGTAGTTTGCAGTCTGTTCGAGCGGAAATGGACAAAGGAATGAAGTACTTGTGTTGTGTGGTGCTGCTAACTGCTAACAAGCTAACACTTGGCTAACAAACTATATGGCGGATGCAGTCTGGACACAGTGGACAGTGGTCTGGAATACATCAACAGTGGATTATACACTACTTTATCAAGGCAAGCCCTCCTGCCCTGGACGTGTCAACTGAACAGTGAGTCTCTCTCTCTCTCTCTCTCTCTCTCTCTCTCTCTCGCTTTTGGATTGAAAATACGTGGATTATGGCTTGTTCAATATCGTCTATGTTTGAATGAATGAATGAATGAGAACTTTATTAACAGATTGCAGAATGGGTACAATACAGTACGGCTCAATACACACAATTGTTAAGGGGATGCAGACCAGAGAAAGACGTTTGTCTTGTTTACATCAGGGTCCCAGATTTTCGATTCATATCGATAGTTTAATAGCTAGCCTTGGCTCGTTTAACAATATGCAAAATATGTGTACAGCCCTGTACTCATACTGAAGTTATTCTTGGTATATAATAGGTCTGATTGTGTAACAAATCGATTCCACGTCGCGCTGTGTGTGAGAGAGAGAAGGAGAGAGGGAGAGATATGCGTGTGTTTGGAGACGGAGCGAGTTTTGTTTCTAACTTTTCTATTTATATATTGTGTTTCAAGTTGTGAATTAGACTATACTTTATTTGACTGGTTGTGTGTTGTTGTAGTAACAGCTGAGCGACTCGTTCATAAGAGCCGATTCATTGCCGTGAGCGTGAGTCGAATCGCTCACGTCTTGCCATGAGTCGGTTGCGTGGTACTGTACATGTTTGCAAAATGTTTGGTATAGCGCCCCTAGTGGCGAAGCATCCACGAGCCGCTACTGCTTAGGGTGTGTTCACATCTGAAAGTCCAGGGATAGTCCGGACTTTCCGTGGATAGTCCGGACTTTCTGGTGGACCAAATGTGAAAATGATACATTGTTTGCTTTTGGTCTGCGTTCACACTACCCTGTTTGGTGCGGATCTAATTTGTAAACAAAGGACATGCTGTCGCCAAGTCGTTCATCTATTGGACTAGCACTCACAAACATAACAGTTGCCGACAGCGTCTCTTGTGATAAAGCAGAGAGATACTGTCCTTACGAGCGTGGCGCAAGTCGACTAGAGAGTAGATATATATATATATATATAGAGAGAGAGAGAGAGAGAGAGAGAGAGAGAGAGAGAGAGAGAGAGAGAGAGAGAGAGAGAGAGAGAGAGAGAGAGAGAGAGAGAGAGAGAGGACGAGAGAGACTGTCCGCGCGCAGCGCCAGTCTAGAGAGACAGAGAGAGAAGAGAGAGAGAGAGGCAGAGAGAGAGAGAGAGAGAGAGAGAGAGAGAGAGAGAGAGAGAGAGAGGAGAGAGAGAGAGAGAGAGAGAGAGAGGAGAGAGAGAGAGACTGCCGCGCCTGTCATTATTTGAGTTGGTCGCGCGCAAGCTGTCACTTGGCGCTGTCAAGTTGGGTCGCGCGACCGCCGCCACTAGGCACCTGTCACTCATTTGCTCTAGATTAGATACTATATAAAATTCGTTTTGCGTTCACACCAACAGCAAACGAACCATGGTCCACTTTGAAACTAACCGAGTCCCAACTTTTCAAGAGGACCATGGTTCGGTTGTTTGGTCCTCATTATAGTTCGGTTTGCGTTCATACCTGTACAAACCAAACGGACTATCGATCTAAAGGGACCATGGTCCACTTAAAGTGGACCAAACAGGGTAGGTGTGAACGCCCCTTAGAGTATACTGTATATAGAGCATAATGCAGGACACCGGGAGGCAGACTGACAGTGCAGCCTAGTGGCAGAGATACTGTATGGAGCCACACATATGAACACACTGTAGGTCGAGGACAAAATAGCCACAGAGAATATTGTCTGCTATTAGACAAACCCTCATATCAGAGACATGTGGAATATACTCTCCAGTGTGTGTGTGTGTGTTGTGTTGCGTGCGTGTGAATTAATGGCTCCACCCCGTACTGTCTGAGGCAGTGCACGTACGCACAAGGCAACCCCTGTACATACTCGGTTGGAAACCATTAAACCACACACAGAAACCCCAGTGTCTCCCTCGGCCCGGGTGGGGGGGGGGGGGGGGGGGGGGGGGGCGGGTTTGGCCGGGCCACCACTGCCTCATTTGGCCCTGATGCACATATCCTCCATCCCTCCATCTCTCCGTCCCCTCAACTCACTCTCATCCCTCTCTCTTCAGAGAGCCAGCTGCATGTACAACCTGTGGGGGGCATTTCATAGAAAGTATTGCTTTTATATTTTTTAAAAGGGCTGGCACGAGATTTTCTGTGTGTGAGTGTGCGTGCATGCATGAGTTAGTGAGTGTGCGTGTATGTGTGTGTATGTATATGTTGTGTGTGTGTGTGTGTGTGTGTGTGTGTGGTGTGTGTGTGTGTGTGTGTGTGTGTGTGTGTGTGTATGTTGTGTGGTATATGTCTATGTATGTGTTGTGTGTGTGTGTTGTGTGTGTGTGTGTGTGTGTGTGTGTGTGTGTGTGTGGTGTGTGTGTTGTGTGTGTGTGTGTGGTGTGTGTGTGTGTGTGGTGTGTGTGTGTGTGTGTTGTTATATGTACATGTATGTGTGTGGACGGAGCGGAGCGGAGATGTTCTTTGTGATCAGTCTGGATCCTACCTGTGACTCCTATCAAACAGGGACAGAACTCGTCACCCCCTCCTCCTCCTGCTGTCCTCCAAGGAAGAAGACCTCAGCCTCACCCTCAACACGAGCGAGGAGGATGTGGAGCGCCCGCTTTGAGGGTAAACTCAGTAAGAACATGTCTGGTTCTCTGTATGAGATGGTCAGCAGGTGATGAAGGCTCTGGTCAACCCAGGGAGAGAGGCTTCATCTATGTGCACGTGCCCCCCCCATGCTAGGGATGTCCGATATTGGCATTAAAATGTAACCTTTATTTACCCAGGCAAGCAAGTAAGAACAAATTCTTATTTATTTATTGTCAAAAGTATGCATAATGTTGTGTTATTTCCACGACAAGACATATGTAATGTTAATTACCTGAAATATTACGTTTTTTGGGGGGGAAACCCTGCATATATCGGTATCGGTTGATATCGGTATCGGAAATTAAGAGTTGGACGATATCGGTAAAAAGCCAATATCGAACATCCCTACCCCATGCACCTGCGCTTCGAGGAGATCTCCTGTGTGAACTTCGCCCGAGGCACCACCACCACCACATGCTGCTTCGACTTCAAGACCAAGCTGGGCAGCCAGTACAAAGAGAACCCCGCCACAGTATGTACTGTATGTGTGTGCGTTGAGTGAGGTCCTACTACTCTACAGCAACATACTTGATCAGCAGTCGTGATCCCTACCTTCAAAACCGCTCTCTAGGAGCACCTACGGGTGGCTGCAATTAGAAACTGGCCCCCGGTACATTTCCAAACCCCCCCCATCTAACTCTCTCCATATGTACAGTTTCTTCCCCTTCGGATGTATATATTTTTCTTATGATATTTTTTTCCCTTTCTCACACAGTACTGTATATTTGTATGTCATAATTGTCCTGATGAATTGAAAATGGAGGACCCTGATGTAAACAAGACAAAAGTATTTTTCTTTTCCGCATCCTCGTAGCAGTTGTTGGTACAGTATTGAGCTGTACTGTATTGTACCCATTCTGCAATCTGTTAATAAAGTTTTCAATCAATCAATCAATCAATCTGAAGCGAGCAGCAACTGGTTCTGCTGTAACGCTGGAGCTCCAGGAGGCAGCTGTACTGCTGCAGCTCAGCAGGGCTAGGATTTGACTGCAACGCCACGTGACAGTAAGGCTGTCCCCGAAGCCTGTTTTTGGGATTCAAACTTCGTCAGGGTTTTTTGAACGAACGTTCGCACCTTCGTTTTTAATATCCACAAACTAAATCCTCAATTTGAATAAAGTGATTAATCTGATTAAATTCGTTTTTTTTTTTTTTTTTTTTTATCAACTTTCCATCAGACCCAGCCCAGGGAAAAGCCCCAGCCCAACTAAATCAATTAAATCAACTTTCTTTAATGAATATAACTCATCAGTTTATTTTAATACTATAATATTAGTGTAGCCTAATCTTTATCTGCAACTGTGAAGAAAAACCCCATTGGTTTAAACAGAATTAATAAAAAATAATAATAAAATTAAATAAATTAAACAATTTATTAAAAATAAAAAATTCGAATGTTGAGTTAGAATTCGAATGCCAACGTAACGAACGAAGGTTTGAGCGTTCGAATGTTTGGGCTCAGCCCTACGTGACAATAGACCTACCTTCTCTTACGAAGGAGTATCATGGTTGTATGATGGTCATTTCAGTTTTACCATGGTATTATCCGCCATTGTATCAATAATTGGCCATGGTATTGCCATGGTAAAAGTAATGATTCACCATGGTGCCACTTTTGTACTGAAATAATACCATGGTATAATTCAATCCAAACCATGATAGCGGTGGTATTATCGTGGTATTTCCATTGTAGTGACAAAAAAATTATAGAAATATGATTTCCTGGGCACCCAAGGTGCGACCTATGTAATGCGCTGCGTCGCGAAGCGGCCGACCCGGGTTCGATTCCCGGACCCGGCGTCATTTGCCGAATGTCTTCCCCCCGCTCTGTCTCCCGTTCTTCCTCTCTCTCTCCCTCTACCGGACTGCCCGGTAGTACAAACAAATAAAAAATAAATATGATTTCCTGTAACTGTTGGCATGGCTCTGACACACATACAGCACATACTGTAACATCCACACTGAATTGTAGCTCGTTGTATCCAGGGGCGACAGTGGCTCAGGAATTAGAGCTGTTGTCTGGTAATTGGATGCTTCCCGGTTTGATTCCGGCTCCTCCCGGCAGCGTGCTGAAGTATCCTTGAGCAAGACACTTAACCATTAACTGCTCCCAATGAGCAGGTTATCACCTTGGTGTGTGAATGTGTGAGTGAGTCGGTGAACGTGAGTCGTAAGTTGTAAAGCGCCTTGGATAAAAACGCTATATAAATGCAGTCCATTTACCATCTTGCAGCTTCCACAGAAAGATCTAAATAATCCCAGAAAATTTTGGAAAGCAGTCAAATCGATATCACCCTCTGAGACACATGAGTGTCTTCAATGTGTCATGAAGGACTTGTTGTATCTGATGAGTCTGCCACGCTGGGATGTTTCAATGACCACCTCACTACTTTTAAGGGCTCTATCACAGAGTTGTTTACACACACCTGCAACTGTCACCCAGCCTTTTAACTGTGATTTGACTGTTCTGCTTCTGTAACATCTGTCTCTTTTATAAAAAGAAATTGTGTCCCCTTTCCCTGTTACAGTTCAAGAGGACATTTTGTCGTTACCAGGCCATCATTGTAAATAAGAATTTGTTCTTAATTGACCTGCCTGGTTAAATAAAGATTAAATAAAATAAAATAGCTTCCAGTTCCTTGTTTGAACACCAATGTCCCTCAGGTACCTCGGTCGTCACTAACCTTGTGCAATCATCAGCACCTTGGGAGTGAGCCTTTTTGTTTTACTCCCTTTTCTGTTGCTGATGTGCACTGAGCCCTTGTTACCTTGGACCTCAGTATACCTCCTGGTTCTGACAATCTGGAGCCTTACTTTTAAAGAGTAGGTGCCGATTTAATTTCCATATCTCACACTTGTCAGCATGACATTATATAGATCTGGAAATCAACTTATGTTCTCCCTCTTTTAAAGGGAGCTGATCAAACTATTTTAAATAACTATAGGCCCATACATATCTATGTTGCCTGTTCTGGCTAAGGTTCTGGAAAAGCTGGTTAGTGATATGGAGGATCTGGTTTCAGATGCTATTTTATTTAAGTTCCAATCTGGCTTCAGAAAGCAGCACATACTGTTACTGCAGCTATGACAATACTGAATGGTTTTTTTTAAGCTTTGGACTGCAAGAAATTCTGTGTGACTCTTTTTATTGTTCTGTCGAAAGCTTTTGTGAACCATTCCATATTGAAACAAAGCAGGGTACTTGATATAGGATTGTCTGTTAATTACTTTGAGAACTCAGTGTGTTCAGGTCAATGGTGCCATCTCCGCAGTAATTAATGTGTCCAGAGGTGTGCCCCAGGGTTCAGTCCTTGGGCCAATATTATTCACTATTTAAATCAATAACTTGGGTTAAAATGTTCAAAATCCTAATATCCATTTATCTGCTGATGACACAATCATTTACTGTTGTGCCCCCACTCCCAGCCGAGCTCATGCATATTTAAATCTGCTTTTAACATTGTTCAGCCGCAGTTATATCATCTTAAACTAGTTTTGAATGGAGAAAAAGTCTATGTTGTTTTCAAATTCAAAATGTACAGATACTTATTTTAATTGATAGTCAGATTTCTTTTAAACCTCACATTGAATTTAACACTTGTGAATAACTAAACTAGGATTATTTTAGGACAGATACAATTTAGTTTTTCTATTGAATCCAGGAAGAGATAAATTTTTTCTACGTTTTTACCTTAATGGTGATCTGCTTTATACAAATGCATCTGCCCAGTGTTTACGTATGTTAGATACAGTCTACCATAGTGCACTGAGGTTTCTGACTGGCTGTAAAGCTCTCACATCATCACTGTACCTTGTACACCAGGGCTAATTGGACCTCTTTGTCTATGTGGAGGCAACACTCATTGGCTCACATTTATTTATAAGTCCATTATTGGATTGCTCTCCTCCTATCTGTGTACTTTCACACCATGCAACATTGGCAGCTACAGCCTACGCTCCACATAGCGTCCACATAGAACTACTAGACAAGTTGGCTGTTAGGTATTCCGCTCCCTCTTCCTGGAATACACTACAAGCTAACTTGCGGCTGGAAAATCTGATGATTATTTTATGAATTCAAAACATTAAAGAAAGAGCAGAGTAAATCGGGAGTCTTCTGTGTTTCTGAATATCTCACTTCCTTTAACCCTGGCCCTGAACGCTTGACTTTTAATGTGTTTCGTATAGTAGCGACTTTAATGTATGTTTTAAATGCTGTTGTCTTGGCCAACAGGTAAGGTAAGGTAAGAGGTGCCATGAGGAGTATTTATTCAGTAGAACCTGCGTCCTAATTGGCTGTGGAGATGCTGACAGACAGGCGTGTCCCTCCCCCCGACTGGCTCCAGAGCATGTGTGAGTGTGTGTGTGTGTGTGTGTGTGTGTGTGTGTGTGTGTGTGTGTGTGTGTGTGTGTGTGTGTGTGTGTGTGTGTGTGTGTGTGTGTGTGTGTGTGTGTGTGTGTGTGTGTGTGTGTGTGTGTGTGTGTGTGTGTGTGTGTGTGTGTGTGTGTGTGTGTGTGTGTGTGTGAAAAAGAGAGTGACAAAAAAGAGTGAGGGAGAGAAAGAAAGAAAGACACACACACACACAGCTCCCAGCTCATGTCCAAGTTTTTCAGGTAAAAAGTGCGACGAGGACAGAGTATTTATTCAGTAGAAACTGCCCAATACCACATCCTGTAAAATGTTCCCATGTGAAACGTTCACATATTATCACTTAATAATATGTAGCTTGCGTGAAGGCATCGTGATCACATGTGATTGTGTGTGTGCTACTACTATGTATACCATGTATAGGCCTACTATTATCGATAGAATATACTGACATTCTACTATTATCATTATTATGCTCTATTTCTATTCTATTATGATTACTATTTATATGTTATATATTATGTTATATATTATTTATGAGAAGATTGCCCTTTATGAGAAGGTTGGTTGACCCTCTCTGACGGTATTTGTTCATTTTTAAGGCCCTTATTGGTAAGCTACTACATCATTATTGGAGTGGAGTTTTGGAACCTATAGAACCAGTTCTAGTGACTGGCTGGTCCTTAAGGTCCTCCGAGTTTGCTCTGAACAGGGTAAACCTGCATTTTGCTATCATGCCTCAGTCTAGCTCGTGTAATGAACTCCAACAGTCATTAAAGCGTGAGATTCTCCCCTCTGTTGCAGAGTTTAAAACCTTGATCTCCAACCTTTGTCAATCAAGTTGTACGTGTTTTAATTGATTTGTTATCCTTGCTCTTTGCCTCGACTTGTTGTCTTATTGTTATGATTTGATATGCTTTATTTTAAGCTTATTTCTGTATGTACACTCGACGTAACTGTACATGTAAATGAGGGAAACCTCAGTTGCCTTTCCAGTTTTAATAAAGGTTTAAAATTAAATGAAAATTATTTAAATATTATTTTATATTATAATATATGATTATTCTGGATTAGTCTCTTTTTTTTTATTCCCCTTTCCCTGTTACACCTCGAGAGGACCTTTTGTCCTCACCAGATCATCATTGTAAATAAGAATTTGTTCTTAATTGACCCTCCTGGTTAAATAAAAAATGTATTCTATCTTATTTATATTATATTATTATTGTTATCTCTATTATTATCTTTTTTCCTGCCTGTACCTCCCCTCCCCCATGCTGCTATGACACCTGCATTTCCCCAGGGGGATTATTAAAGGAACACTTGACTTGACCGTGAAATGTAAAAACTGTGTTCGCTGCGCGCATTGTCCCACTGTCGGCCTAGGGAAGGTGTAGAACTACCACATGTGGAGTCAGCCAGCCGCTTCTTTTCACCTGACAGCAAGGACTCTCACTGGGGGAATGCGTTTGGAGGTTCATGCTATTTCCCCCCGATCCCTTCCCTGCTGAACAGGCGCTAAACCGACCAGTAGGAACCGCAGTTTGCAACGACCAGGACACATACCCCGCCGGCTTCCCACCCGCTAACACTGCCAATTGTGTTAGTAGGGAAGACTGACCAAGCCGGAGGTACCGCTGACAGCGGGATTCGATCCCAGAGTCTCTGCGGTGGCAGGCGAGTGCATTCTCCACTGCGCTACCCATCCGCCCCCTGAAATCTGTGTTTTTTTCTTAACTCAATCAGTGCCAGAGGGATATGTCTGTGGTTAAAAGGCCAGCGTTCTAAAGTATAGGAATATGTGGCGGTGTTTCCAGGGCTATAACTATATTATATATTATAGCTATGGATACAAAACTATGGCCCATTTGACATAGAGTATCTATCATTCAATATGTGAAAAAGAAATAATTTTTTCATCCATACATTCCCGTTTTATACCGTGGTGAATATAAGTATGGTTTTAGAGTGGTCTAGGGTAATTCATGGGAGGCTGGTAATAGCCCCCAACGTGTATTATACTAAATGCATTGGCATTCCGTCCCTACACACGCTACAATAAAAAAATCAAATGCATATGATAGGTATTATGTTCCATCATGAATGCATGAAAGGGTGGGGCGGGTAGTTTTTTGATGCTTTACACATGCGTTACACACATATGCTCGGATCGCAAAGAAGATCAACGCAAGATTGATATCATATAGCCCTTACCTTGACTAGGATGCGCCCCAAAAAGAATATTCCAATTATCTGATCGCAAGTCCCAATATTGGTGACGATCGTGTCGCCAACATAATCCGCCACACATCATCCATCTAGAGCATTTGACGCTCCTCAAGCCGATCATGACAACCGCTCCCCTTGCCTGACATGGAAAAATCTGACCGGACACTTTAGATCCACGCACAGCCCAAGACACAATGTTTCAAAGGGTGCTCGATACCGCCGCCTGGTAGGATGCGGCCGGTATTGCACTTTTGCGATCTCAGACTCATTCCCTATGATAACACCAGGCTCCCTGGATGGATAATGAATGGAAATAATAAATATCGAATAAAAGAAATAATGATGAAAACCCGACTTTTCTCGGGTTTGGCGCTCAAGCGTCGGCGAGTTAACCCAACTTTATTCGGGTATGGCGTCCATTGAGTTAAGGTGTAACCCATTTTGATATTGTAGATGCATTCCTATGTGAAGGTCTATATCTCCTCAGTGTAAAGCAGGTCAGTTTGCTCTGACGTTGGAAGCAGGGTTATGTGAGTTGAGCTGAGTGTCTCGAATGGAGATTGATTGATCAGGACAGTCGCAGTGTGTCACCGATGCCAAGTCTCCCCTCCAGACACCAGGATCAATACATGATTATTGTCATTGAGTCGCCTCGAAAGAGAGACAGACAGACACACACACACACACACACGCACGCACGCACGCACGCACGCACGCACGCACACACACACACACACACACACACACACACACACACACACACACACACACACACACACACACACACACACACACACACACACACACACACACACACACACACACACACACACACACACACACAGAAAACACACCCACACAGGCAGACAGACAGGCAGAAAGTCATAAAGACAGATAAACACACGCACGCACGTACAGACGGACGGACGGACGGACGGACGGACGGACGGGCGGACAGACGGACGGACGGACGGACGGACGGACGGACGGACGGACGGAACATTGACACAGCTGGCACTTATATAGATACGGTCTGTATGATATTGCAGATCGATACCCGATCATTGTCCCCCTGAGCCGTGCTCTCACACTGACGTGGTTCGTTCTATCACATTCACCACTAAGGTTAAGTACTGAGAAAAGAACACAGCTAAAGGAGAGGAAATGGAGATATGTGAGATTACGAGAGATGGAAAAGAGAGAGAGAGAGAGAGGAAGAGAGAGAGAGACAGAGCGAGATAAAGAGAGAGAAGAGAAGAGACAGAGAGAGATAAAGAGAGAGAAGAGGCAGAGAAAGAGAGAGCTAGAGAGGGTGTGTGTGTGTCAGAGAGAGAGAGAGAGGGGGAAGAGAAAAGAGAGATAGGGTGTGTGTGTGTGTGTGTGTGTGTGTGTGTGTGTGTGTGTGTGTGTGTGTGTGTGTGTGTGTGTGTGTGTGTGTGTGTGTGTGTGTGTGTGTGAGGTGTGTGTGTGTGTGTGTGAGTGTGTGTGCGAGAGAGAAAGACA
>NC_140170.1:61986263-61988763 GCF_963971535.1 Notolepis coatsorum
TATAGGGCTACTCAGGTGAGTTTAGGTCAGGGTAGAGGAGAGATTATAGGGCTACTCAGGTGAGTTTAGGTCAGGGTAGAGGAGAGATTATAGGGCTACTCAGGTGAGTTTAGGTCAGGGTAGAGGAGAGATTATAGGGCTACTCAGGTGAGTTTAGGTCAGGGTAGAGGAGAGATTATAGGGCTACTCAGGTGAGTTTAGGTCAGGGTAGAGGAGAGATTATAGGGCTATTCAGGTGAGTTTAGGTCAGGGTAGAAGAGAGACTAGGATGTACAGTATAAGGAGGGCAGGCCAGTTCTGCTCCACCCTTCGCAAAATGTTCAGTTTTGCTGGCTAATTTGCAATGATAGCTGGAATGTAAACCTTGAATGGAAGTTCCGTGTCTGTCTGTACTAGAGTAGCTGTGTGGGCATTCTGTAGTCGTTGGACCGACACCAACTTCTCACTATATTCTGTGGTCGTTGGACCGACAGCAACTTCTCACTATATTCTGTGGTCGTTGGACCGACACCAACTTCTCACTATATTCTGTGGTCGTTGGACTGACAGCAACTTCTCACTATATTCTGTGGTCGTTGGACTGACAGCAACTTCTCACTATATTCTGTGGTCGTTGGACCGACAGCAACTTCTCACTATATTCTGTGGTCGTTGGACTGACAGCAACTTCTCACTATATTCTGTGGTCGGTGGACCGACAGCAACTTCTCACTATATTCTGTGGTCGGTGGACCGACAGCAACTTCTCACTATATTCTGTGGTCGTTGGACTGACAGCAACTTCTCACTATATTCTGTGGTCGTTGGACTGACAGCAACTTCTCACTATATTCTGTGGTCGTTGGACCGACAGCAACTTCTCACTATATTCTGTGGTCGTTGGACCGACAGCAACTTCTCACTATATTCTGTGGTCGTTGGACTGACAGCAACTTCTCACTATTCCTGAAAACATCTCGCTTGACCAGCCACACTCACTTTCCAATGTTTATTATGTTTATTATATTAATTCAGTATGCAAGGTGAAACCGTTGCGAAAGGGAATCCTATTATTAATGTATTGCTAACTCAATGTGTAGCTGGTGAGGCAGTATTTGTGCTGTTCATAAATCCATTCTTATTAGCTGTTATAGATTTAGAGATAATAAGTGTATTCTTATAAGGTAACTGTACCTAATAGGAATATGTTTCTAAATAGCTTGACCTTTTTTTTTATTGACATTCAATTAATTAAGGTTAAGTAAGAGATTAATTAAGGTTACATATACTGTATATAAAAGTAATATTTTTTATTTTTTTTACAAACATTTGAATTATTCTTGAAATTTTGAGACACTGGGAACATTAGCGGTATAGGTGTTATGTGTGGCAAACCATGTTTTCACTGCAGGTGCTAAAAACAGCACTGCACAATTAAATCGAAGTGCGTGACAAGGGAGGTAATTTGAATGGTTTTGCAGGCAAACATATGTTTCCTCCCATGTCTATAACGGTTTTAATTGGCGCCATGTCATAAGATGATTATGTGGTTACAGGGTGGAATACACTTTAGATAATGGATCCTTTTAAATGCCGCATTTATTCCTATTGACTCTTGGTTGATATAAAACCACTTATCCTTGGCATTTAAAAGTGAGAAGGAAGTTATATGAATATTACCAGCATCAATATAGATATTAAACTGCAATTAATATAAATAAACATAATACATTTGATTAGATTAGATTAAAATAAAAAAAATTCTGTAACAATGTCATTATACAGCACAAGTACAGTACAACGAAAATAAGTTTGGCATCCAACCAGAGTGCAAATGTAACAGCAATAGATTAAACTGGGTATAAAATAATATAAATTAGTACTACTGAGTGTAGTGCTACAGAGTTGTAATATGAATATGTACAGTCAGTGATACAGGTATAAAGACAAATTATCTAAAGATGATACTAAAAACGAACCAAACAAACTTTTACTGGTGAGAGAAATAGATGATTAATACGATTTTAATTAACCCCGAATTGATCTTTGTCTCATGTCTCAGATCTCTGAAAGATAGTGCAGGCATTTTAAGTATTCTTTTGTTACGCCAGCAAAGCAAAATTGATTTCACTGCTTTTGGGTCAAGTTGTTTCTCTAGGGCAACTATTACAGTACATGGGAAAAATAGAAATAAAGAGGTGTAAAATTTAATTGGAGGGAGACAGGAATGGCAGGTAGCCCTCGTCCAACCAGAAAACACACCAGGGTTAAATTCAAGGACTTTTAAGTACTTTTCCAAGCACTATTTTTCATTTTCAAGGATGTCACTCGAAGGATACAATTCCCTTTTAAATGCATCTTCTTGGCCTGCTTGCCAGCTAGAGCAAGTTAGAGCATCACACGCGAAGAAGAAATGAGGAAGAGCAGTTGGAGCGCGCGAGACAGCGACTCGTCAGATTTGTATTAAAACAGAAAAAATAAAAACTATGTCTTGATTCATGCACAATTTGATCACGTATGA
>NC_140170.1:61991263-62013763 GCF_963971535.1 Notolepis coatsorum
ACACACACACACACACACACACACACACACACACACACAAGCAAGCTAGTGTTAGTATTGACAAACACACACACACACACACACACACACACACACATACAAGCCAGTGTTAGTATTGATATTGACACACACACACATACACGCCAGTGTTAGTATTGACACACACACACACACACACACACACACACACACACACACACACACACACACACACACACACACACACACACACACAGACACATACAAGCCAGTGTTAGTATTGACACACAGACACACACACACGCACGCACGCACACACACACACACACACACACACACACACACACACACACACACACACACACACACACACACACACACACACACAAGCCAATGTTAGTATTGACACACACACACACACACACACACACACACACACACACACACACACCACACACACACAGACACACACACACGCACATACAAGCCAATGTTAGTATTGACACACACACACACACACACACACACACACACACACACACACACACACACACACACACACACACACACATACAAGCCAGTGTTAGTATTGACACACAGACACATGTTAGTATTGACACACAGACACACACACACGCACGCACGCACGCACACACACACACACACACACACACACACACACACACACACACACACACACACACACACACACACACACACACACACACACACACACACACACACACACACACACACACACACAGACTATGCACATCCACTGTACACGCTTTACACACACTACATACACTCTATATCCACACCATATACAGTAATTTTGTATTATATTTTTAACCATACTTAATAATAATACTAATAATACAAATGTTTTTATTATGCTATTTTGTGTTGCTTCTATTGTTTTGTTTCGTTATATTGCCATTACTGTGAGGTTGAAGAACCAAACCAAACAATTTCACTTTCCTGTACTCCTGTATGTGACGATGTGACAAATAAAGATCATATCGTATCGTATTGTATTGTATTGATTGTATTAGAGAACTCTGCGGCTGTAAGATTACAGGATGAGGGCGGGTCAGTGTCGTCATGGAGAAGTTTGAAAATGGCTTCCCCGGTTACCGCTGGGAGACAAATGGCGTTGTGAGAAGCGTGGCGTTGTGTCCTAGCGCTGGATACAAACTCCCATGAGACCGCTGGGGCTGTGACCTCATCCTCTTCTTCTAAATCTAGCACGGCAACAGGAAATAAACTGGGTCCCATTTAGAATGTTTATGTTGTCAAGTTTGAAAAGGTCAATACTAACGTTGGCTCGCTTGTGTCCGTGTAAACAATTCCAAATGTTATGTGAATGTTTGTCGGTTACATACTGTAGCTGTGCAAAAAAGATGGTAGTTTGATGGCATTCTCAGTTTTACCATGTTTATACCATCATATAAATAATTTATCATTGTACTGCCACGGTAAAAGTAATATCTCACCGTGAATCCACTTTTGTACTTAATTTCATTCCAATTCCATTCAATTTAATTTAAAACACTTATTTATTCTTGAAAGACTTATTGAGGTATTCCCTCATTTCCAATGACATCAGGATTATAGGCTGTTTAAGTTAAAACAGGTAGAAACTAAATAAATCTGTTTAGACAGTTAGACATTGATGCAATGAAGATCAAATATAATTCAAATAAAATAAAATCTAATTTATTTGTAAAGCCCAAGGTAATGCCCCCATGGGCTGGACAAATCAAGAAGAAACATCACAATAAATCAAGAACAAGATCCACCATAAAATCCAAATATGCAACATACATTCCCCAGCGAAGGTAAGGAAAAACTCACACAAAACCTAGCAATAGGAAAAAAGCACCACAGCCGATGTGGTGGAGAGAAACCTTAGACGGGCCGTTCAAAGGGGATCCCCCAACTTGGATGTCGGTGATAATATAGTGTTGCTATGGATGATCGATGGGTAGAGAATAAAACAGGCAAATAGTTGGTATGTATGTAAAAACTAAAAACAGTTATTGAAGGAGGGAGATTTGTGATCATGTATTTTCTCAATCTTCTTACATTCAGAGTTCATTATATTGAACACTGTTTATTTTTCTCATATTTCTATATTTAGATTGAGTTTTCAAATCAAATCAAATCAAATGTATTTATAAGGCCCGACAACACACGTTAATGTCCCCATGGGCCGGACACGTCTTCTTTAAACAAGTCAAGAAGAAACATAACAATAAGTCAAGAACAAAACAAGAACACCATAAGGTCCAACAAATTTAAAATAAATGCAAAATAAATGAATGCCTATATCTATGTCTTTCTACTATTACCCTGCCCATACCTGTACCTCCCCTCCCCCCTCCTCCATGCTGCTATGACGCCCGCATTTCCCCAAGGGGATCAATAGAGTCGAATATCTTATATTTTTTAATTGTCCATTGGAGTATTGATTTTTAGCGTGAGTTGAAGATGATTCCAAGAAGCTGATCTTCCAGGTTCAGTCTGTAATCAGGAGGCCTTAAGCATGAGCCAGTCATTTGAGCAGGTCAGATAGGGTGCATAATTCCAATCTAGCATCATTGTGATATAAGGTCATTTCCCGGTAATAACCTTAATGATAAACAGATACCAATGTTTATTTTGCCTCTATGCCAAAAAAGACCAACCCTCTTTGTCAGGATACAATGGTGAGTACCATACCCATGTGGTGGCATGGTGGTGTAGTGGTTAACACTGTCGCCTCACAGCAAGAAGGTCCAGGGTTCAATTCCCGCTTGGGGACCAGGTTTCCATGATGCCAGGTACCCAGGTGGGGTATCTCCCAGGCCTTTCTGTGTGGAGTTTGCATGTTCTCCCCGTGCTCGCAAGGGTTTCCCCCCCGATAAGATAAACCCAATGGAAAAACATGCACAACAACAGATCGCTAACGCTGTGGCGTCCTTGACGAAGGCGGACAGGAGCACTTGGATTGGTCCCCGGGGCGTGGCTCATGTTGACGCCCTATCTGCTCCCGGCTGCCCTTGGGGGGAGATATTTAAAATGTGTTTATCATCAAGCCAGATGCCAATATATTTAGTTCAGTGACTTTCTCAATGATATATCCATTTACAATAGATATATGCAAACCCTTATAATCAATAAGAAAATAGCACGAATTTTTTTTTATTTGCATTAAGTACCAGTTTAAGATGAATAAAATGGTAAATGGTGCATTTATATAGCGCTTTACAATTAGTTCACTCACACATTCACACACTGACGTGAGAGGCAACCATGCAAGGTGCCAACCTGCTCATCAGGAGCAGTTGGGGGTTCAGTGTCAAAGACTCAACAGCTCAAAGACACTTCGACACGCTGCCCGGGAGGAGCGGGAATCAAACCTGGAACCTCCGGAATACTAGACGACTGCTCTACCTCCTGAGCCACTGTCGCCCCGCCCCGCAAGAGCTTACTGGAGCACATTAAATGAAAGTTGAAACTGAAATAGTGCTGTGATTAGCTCTAAAACCAGATTGGTGCACACTAGAAACGGAGTGACTTGAAAGAAAAGCCCAAGAAGTTGGTTGTTTATCAAAAGATTCAGGGATTTTTGCTAAGCAGGGTAGTTTGGAGATTGGCCGGTAATTATTTAAATCATTTCTATCACCGCCTTTATGTAAAGGATGGGCTGATTTCCAAACACTAGGAAATCTGCCTGTTGAGATGTAAAGATTAATATGTGGAATTAGGAATTAGGTCTAAATAATAATTTGGTTAGGCTTTTCTCCCATCTGAAGTAGGCCTACATCATACTTAATTTGTCTAAATTACAGCCAGTGGAAAGGGTCTGCTGAATGTCTGACAACCAGGTCATTATTCTATAATTCTTTATTCAACGTATTTTTTTTAACTTTTTTTTATTACATTTAATTGAATTTCAAACCGTTATTTAAACTCGTAAGACACGTTTATCAGCAAATTCATACATTGTAGTCCGTGCAGGTTTTGGCGGTGTACCACAACCACAACCACATGGAGGTAGCCCCCGACTGAACCCTCAGAGCAAGAAGATCAAAGAATCAAGAGGTTTATTTGTCACATATGTAACGGTTGTGACAACGTCACCTCAAACTTTGATGCCCCTCGAGGGAGATTCAAACACGGGTCTGCCACGGCGCGTGCAACAACACAGACCGCTATACCAAGAGGTGAAGTCACTTCTTTGTACCGTGTCTATGCGTCTTTTGAGGATGTGAGAGTGAGTTCAACCCATAGCACCGCTACTCACCCCAGCCCTTCTTGACTGCGCTTCACGATACCATCCGTTACACATACATACCAGGGCATACAGTGAAATGCATCTTGGCCTGGTGACAGCATCTAGAACCGTGGCAGAGAAAGAAACCTTGATCTAACATAAATAATACTGTATCCTTCCTCCCCTCCCAACTCTGTCCACTCTATACAAGATGTAGCCCATTAAAGCCCATTAAAGCTATACGGCCAAGTCACTGACACTTTTTTAAAGCCAAGATTCACTCAAGACCAGGACGTCACGATCAGTCAGTGGAACTAAAACATTAATATGATCCAGTTTCTGGAGGAAGCTTCTAATATTCAAGGGGATTATTCCTAGAATGTTTCTATTCTTAATAAAGGTAGATGGCTTAACCCTTTCACTGCTGCACTACCAAAACGGTTAACCCTTTCACTGTGACAATACTGTACACAGAAGGTCAACCCTTTCACTGCCACACGACAGCCGGTTAACCCTTTCACCGCCCCACGACTGTCGGTGACCATCGGTTGTGTGATAGTAAAGGGTTAACCTTCTGTCGTGTGGCAGTGAAAGGGTCAAGTGGAGAGTTTGGAGTAGGAACAGACGTAGTGATAGAAGGCTGTAGGGGATCGTAAATTACAGACGGTAACAGTACGATTTTAATAATGAAAAGGGAGTAGTAGTACATTGCTCAACCTCGAGCGTGATAAAAAGGAGACAATTAAAAACCACATGGCGGGGTGAAGGTCATGAATGGTTTCTAAAATCTCATAGACTGGGCGGCTTGGAATTTACATCAAACAGAGGGCATAGAGGTGGCATGGCTCCCACAGGAGAGAATGTTATGTTTATAGCATGAGCGTAACTTGGCTCCAGAGGAAGGAGCGGGAATCAAACCAGGAACCTTCTGGCTACCAGATGACCGCTCTACCTCCTCAGAATCAGAATCAGAAAGGTCTTTATTGCCTTGTTGTTTTCACATACCAGGAATTTGCTTTGGTAGTTTTCAGAGTGACATTAACGGACAGACAATAACGGACAGATAACAAAATAAAAAGGTGGAGTAAAATAAAATGAAATATGAACTTAAGTTAAGATAGAAGCACAATAGAATGACACTGTCGCCCCGCTAAACGTTCTGTCCCCACGTTGTTTATCAGAGAAGGGCAGTGGACCTGAGATAATGAAGTTCTTACCTGTGCCCCTGAGTGTCAGAGTCCCTCTTTAACAGTTCAGACTTTTCAGCTGTAATGTAATTTGCTCCAACGTCTATCACCAGAGACTCGACGTGAGGGATGTCGGGCAGCAAGCGTGGTAGCATGTCGTTTATATCCTCCACTGTAGCACCCGACAGGCTCCTGGTCTCGCGACCTCTCACAGCCACATGGCGCACTCTGCAGTCACTGACAATAAGGGTATCATCACAGACAGGAACAGCAGCATCTACAGCAACAACAACCTCCAAAATCTGCGCTTCCTCGACTCAACCACGGCCACGGATTGAACCAAGAGTGTGAGCGACACCACCAGCGGCAGCACCCACGCGCCAGTGGAGACGTCAAAAGGAATGGACCCCCTCCTAGCAGACGGGTTCCCCTGGTGTCTCCGCAGGAAAGAGGCCACTAGAAGTCACAACCTCTTTCAGCAGCCTGCAGCGAGAAGAGGAGGACGACTTGACTCCCAGACTCTGGCGGGTGGTCCGTCAAAGTGGTCTGAAGGTGGTCCGACAGCTCCAGAGGAGGATGTGAAGACGCAGCATGACATATCTTTAATACCATATTATACTCCAATGACACTGATGGTATTTCCATAATTTTTCATACCATAATTTTTCAGCGAACAAAATAAATACCATGATGCTTTTTTTGCTAATATGATTTTTTTTTGTGGCAATATCATGATGCTTTTTTGGTAATATCATGATGCCTTTTTTGGCAATATCATGATGTTTTTTTTAAGGCTTGGTTGTATTTTAGTGCATGTGACAGTAAAGTGGAACTTGAACCTGAACATGTTACGAGTCAAGGTAGGAGTTGAGTTCCAATAGTAGAAGGTAATAAGGAGACGGAGATGTGGTTGCTCTTCTCAAGAAAACTTCTTTTCTGATTTATTATCAGAATCACTAGAGCAAGAAACTGTAACGATAACGAATAAGAAGCCAGGCTTCAACTGAGGGTATATAAGGAAAAGATCATTAAATAATAACAGCAAAGACAAGAGGTTCCATTTCTTGTCCGTGGCCGACTGCTCGCAGTAGTTCTGTTGAAGATCCGACAACAGACAGAGAAAGAAGGGATTACTATAAAGGCAAAACTCCCAGCAAACCACACGCAGTAATTAGTGACAACAAACCACAGGTGAAATTCAATCAGCGCTAATTACAGAGAACAGGATGAAGTACTCCAGAATGGCAGTAGGGTTTCTACTCCTGGGAGAGGACAGAAACCCAGAACGTTACAGAACATCTATTAAATGGATATGATCACCAGGTTGCCTTGACTTTTACCTCAGAGAACAACCGTTTTTGTACGTATAGTAATAAGGGGTATTATGTCCATACCCATGTCTATGTATAAAAAAGCTCACCTCACTCTCTCTCCTTGCTGAACTCTTTGTTTTGTCATCTCTTTAGTGATTTGTTTAACTTGTTTATTATACATTTCTGTTTTGTTAGTTTTTTCTGTATCTCTCATTCGTATTTGTATGTATTTCGTTTTTTACATTTGTGCGTCAGCATGATGGCCGCGTTGGAACGGCCAGACACACAAATTAAATCATTCATTAATTTAATTTAAAACGTTGATTTTAACTCGTAAGACGCTGAGGTAAGACGTCATACTTTTAAATGGAGCAAAAGAAGGAAGAACCTTCAGCTTTAAAGTCATTCATTGATTCATCTATTCATACACCTTGTAAAAGAAACAATTGATATACATTTTAAATGTTGCTGCGACAGGGACTTTCCAACTGCATCATAACTGTAACAAAATACAAACAGTGGGCCCTAGAGACGGCTGAAATCCATACTACCGGGCCCCCCGCTGAAGCCCCCTGCAACATTTGCTGGTAATGTCCCTGACTCGCCAGCAGCTTGTAGCCTCACACGGTCTCCTCTCAGAGGGGACGGAGCCGGGGGAACATGAAGAGACCCACACAGGGCGCAGGACTCACCGCCTAATGAGCTAAACCGTAGGATTATTACCACAAACCACCGCTGTAGTAGAACCAAGGGTCGTGAGAGACGGAGGTAGGTAGAGAGAGAGAGAGAGAGAGAGAGAGATGAGAGAGAGAGAGAGAGAGAGAGAGAGAGAGAGAGATGAGAGAGAGAGAGAGAGAGAGAGAGAGAGAGAGAGAGAGAGGAGAGAGAGAGAGAGAGAGAGAGAGAGAGAGAGAGAGAGAGAGAGAGAGAGAGAGAGAGAGAGAGAGAGAGAGAGAGAGAGAGAGAGAGAGAGAGAGAGAGAGAGAGAGAGAGAGAGAGAGAGAGAGAGAGAGAGAGAGAGAGAGAGGCACACTGAGAAGGGTTTGAAGGTGTACTGGGTAATGAACGGAATCTGAGGAAAACGGGACACAAAGACTGAAAACTTGAAAGGGAACAGGGGGAAGCAGGAGACAGAAGAGAGAAATGTTTTTCTTTGTGCGCAGACAATAAAGGTCCAACGACACATCTTGCACGGAGAGGAAAACAAGGCTTTTGATGTTGATTACCTCTCCAGCGGTCTTACAGGGAACAGTCTGTATTGATTACTCCACAATCGATATTGTAACCTGTGTTTACTAGCATCAAATGAAAAAGTCACTGTCATGATCAATAGCTACAAGGTCAGAAGAAAACATCCTAAAACTCCACGTGTAACTGATTTGCTAATAACACACGGTTATCTATATAACCATAGTTATGTGAGTAATAGCGACGCTCTGCACCTACTGGAATATATCCCTATATCAGTCTATATACTGAATAAATTCTCCACATGCACCTATACACACCCATCGGCCTGGCCACACCCCCATCCGCTCCTCTACAGAAGCAGGGGTGTGGCCATACTAACAACTCCTTCCCAAGTCTTTCACCACCAAGGCGAAGACCACAGGGTCCTCAGTGAGTCCGGCGCAGAGCGTCGCTATTACTCACATAAATATAGTTATATAGATAACCGTATGTTATGTTATCGTCATAGCTTCCGCTCTGCGCCTACTGGAATACAGGAGCTGAGCAGAGCGGAAGCTCGACAAATGTACCCGCTGAGGCCACCCACAACCATAAGAACCGGGGAGGACCCGAGCCCCCGGACCCCCCTAGTGGAGGACGGGAGGGAATCGGATCCGACTGTGCGAAGAGGGGTTTAGCAACTCAAACGCACAGGGTGAGCAGACCGTGGGACTTACCTTCCCACAGAAGAAGCGCAACCCACATGCCACTAGGGAACGAACGGGAAGAAATAAACCCCCTGTTACAACCCCTAATATCACAGGGTCAAGGGCAAAACCCCAACCCTGTGGCAAGGCCGTAGCAGCGGAGCGCGAAGGAGGACCCAGCCCCAGGAAGGGACTGGACTCCCCGGAAAAGGGGGCCTGGTGAGGCCAACGACGCCGCAGCATCGAGACCCCACCAGGCGGTCACTAGTGACACCACCCCCCACATCGCCAGCGTATTCGGACAGGGCCCATCCAAGAGCAGGCCCTTCCCCCCTACAGCACGCCGCCCTGAAGCACTCAAGAGGCTACACCCACAGCGGGACCAGGCAGCGCACCGGGGAGACAACCACCAAAAGAGGTCGATCCCTCAATCCAGGCAACAGGTCACTCGACCTGAGCCTGGAGCACTGCGGACTAGACAGGCACCAAAGGGATCTGCTGAAAACAGCACCCCGGCGGAAGTGGCGTACGGTATGCTGTGCACCATGTCGCAGCCTCCAGACAGGGTCAAGCCCGGCCTACCCAGAGAGCCGACTCCGCTACCAACACACCTGGAAACCAACCACCACCTTGGTTCTAACAGGAGGCGGTTGTTCCTATAACCCCCCCAAGAAAAAACTCCAAAACACAACTGCGGGTATACACTGGCTATACAGCAGTACAAGTGTTTCAGTTTCCAAGAAGGGGTTAACCCAGGCCAACAGGTCGACGAGAACGAGTTTGGACCTGGGCCCGGCGGACCGGGACGTACACAGGGATGCCAGAGGGGTACAAGAACCACCTCGACAGCCCCCTCCCAGCCCCGCCAAGCAGGAGAAGAGAGGGGCGAAACAAGAATGGAGATGGACCAGGCTCCTTTAGCACAGCGCAAGGTACAACACAATATGGACCAAGCAACAGTGTAGGATAACACGCAGTGACATAATCACGAACATCTCCATAACATCAAACCCTGCAATGCCCGGGCCGACTTGGCATTTTCCCCCCGAAAAAGCACAAGTCCGTCAGGGTACCAGAACAGCAGATCTGCGCCCCGGCGGACAACGGGTTAACTGACCTGGTCCGGCGCGACCAGAACCAGTCCCGTGTCCTAATCACGCCGCCATCCCCAGTCCCAGGAGGGGGGTAGGTACGCGTGTTGATCTAAAACATCACAGAGGGCGCCACCAAGACGGTCAGAACACAAAGCACCGCGCCCGGTGGCCCACCCCAAGGGCGTGAGACCCCTCTGCCAATGCTTTGATCTATTCCGGTATCATCCCCCAGAGATGAACGAGAAACCGTCGAGACAAGCCTAGTACACTGGCGCTCGGAAGAGACAAACTCCATCCCAGTTGCCCCATAAAAACGCTGTTTCAATGATGAGCAACCAAGGTGCGCAAGCCCATGCATGGTTCCACACAGAAGCACCCAGGGCCAGCACTATGTACACGTCGAGACCCAAAACATATCAATGGTAATTCTAACAAGAACCCAGATAACGTTCCCTCCAAGCCGCCTGGGAGAGCGGCAGGAAGCTGGCCAAGACACAGATATGGGTCCCATATGACGCGCCCGAGGGAAAATACCCCTGTCAACCCTGCCCTATAAAAGAGAGACAGGGAACCCCCAGAGAGAGATTTCCCACGTGAGTAATAATAGAAAACATATATGCAACATTGAGCTACATGTTCAAAAAGATTCATGTAACAATTGGACTAAGACTCTCTGAGGAGGAGGCTCTGAAACTCTTGAGGAAGCTCCCTCACTGAGAGGGAGGTTCTGAAACTCACCGAGGAGGCTCTGAAACTCCCTGAGGAGGAGGCTCTGAAACCAATATACACTACTAGTAGGGAGCAGAGCAGAAGAACAAATTGTCCTTACTGCATTGCATCACCTACCAAGCTCAAGACACATACAACAGAGCAGAACTTCTTTTAAAGTTCTCACGCACCGCATAACTCATCTTGACAATAACAGAGGTCCACAACATGGAGCCTGAAAAAGAACTCATGGAAGTCTCACAACCAATAGAAACGCGCCCAGTGACGTACTCTATGGCGGGGGGAATTCCGTGACCCACTGCCCAAACATGGCGTGGGACCAGGAAACCCCCCCCCCCCTCCCTACCCTGTGACTCGCTGACCCAGCAACGTGACAGGAAGCCCGAAGGACAGGAGGTCCAACCCCCTGACCAATCAGAAAAAGGGGAGGGAGGGTTTAACAGTTCACCCCCTCATGACCCCTCACCCCTGATACGATGCAATGACAAAGCAGAGCCATGACACCAGTCATAGCGTGCTACATGAAGCGCATGTATACCTGTCAAGGTAACAGCTTCACATAGGCTCATGTGCGAACCTGCCACCTGAATTTTACCTTCTCCTAAAGGAAGAAAAAACACAGACCAAGAGAGGGCCAAGGGCCCTGGTACAAGAGCTTACACATGTAACTTCTGTAGGCCAACACCTAACCCAGTTGTCGATCTCAAACGACACACACAACCCTACATCACAACTAAAAAGGGGCGAAAGTACACTCTCACTACCGTAAGAGGAACACCGTTTTTCATGACGAGAGAAGACACAAGTCCTCGATTAAGCACTGGTCACAGGCCTTGCTAAGTCCACATGACAGCGACCAAACAATTTTCAGAAAAAAGATTGCCCCTCTAAGCAAGAGCACAACCCCAGCAGAAGCTGAGGGGTTACACCGTATCCCCAAAAACATAGTGAAACAACACACATATTGTAAACAAAATGATGTTTGAGGGGAGGGGGGGGGGGCCCAGGGGAGGGGGGGGGGGGCCCTCACAACCTTACCCCTGATACGACGCCAATGTGTAGAGTAAGCTTTACATCATGCATGCCAGCACAGCCGAAGACCTTGTTTGAACAGGCACAGCCCTGTTCATGTGTGAAAAAACTTGCCACCTGTTATTGTCATTACGAGCTGAGAGAGGGACTCATCCCTCGATCATATGTCACTATGCATAGCATTGTAGGGTAACCCAGCCAGTTGTGGGCTCAGCTACATTGTCTAACGTTACATGAACACACACAACTTAAAAACCCAGTTAATTTTAATTTTTTTAAAACTTCATTTTTTAGAGTTTATCGCTTTTCTGGTCAAGCATGACCGACAGATGCAGGGTGAAACGGGAGGGAGAACAGGGGAAGACATTCGGCAAATGACGGCAGGTCCGGAAATCGAACTCGGAGTCAACCAGATCCGTGACGCAGCACGGTATTCCCTGATGCTTTCGCGTCGAGGTACATGGTGAGCTACTGGAGCTCCCCTAAAAAAAACCCAGTTAATTTTACTCACGTAAAAAAAACAACGCTGTTTCTAGGTAGAGAAAAAAGCACAGGCTTTGGCCAGCGGTACCCAAGCTATACAAACGAACAAGACAATTCACACACAGCACATGTCATATATCCAAATGTAGTGAAGCAACATACGTTTTTGGAAAAACATCATTATTAACAAAACATTCGGGAGGGGAAGGAAGGAAGAGTGGGGTAATGTCCAATGGACCTTACCTTACCTGCACCAAGGAACACAGGATGAAAGGCTGCAACAGGCTGGTCTCCACGTTGACGAAAGGCCTCTCGCTGGCGGGGCAAAATAAGCTATGGCCGGAGCCTAGCTCTGGCGAGACGCCCCCCTCCAGCAGCCGGTCATGGTGCAGGCCCGACTACATCTTCTGTCAAAGATGACGTCGTAGTCAGAGTGCTAGGGCCTGCTATTCTCACGGCTAATGTTCAATGGTTGTAGCACAAGCTAACAGCTAACTCTAGGCTAACTGATAGCATCAGGCTAACGTTCCCAGCCGAGCGAACGTACAGAGCTAACGTCGTAGCTAAACAGCTAACTGGCTAACAGGTAGCTCAACCCGGCTAGGAAGCAAGCTAAGCAGCTACCACTGAAACTGTACAACGTGAGAAAACAATATAGGCCAACACTCCAGACAGCCGCTGTCTGTCCCTCTCCTCATCCGAAGAGAGAAGAGAAAAAGAAGGCAACACAGTCTTCAGAATGGTGTTTACCAGACACAGCGGTGTCTGCAACAAGTCCCTTGCAGGCTGCAGCCGACTTGAGCATGGGGATATTCTCATAATGAAACACCAAGCTCACCTTCCTCGCGCCGGGTGATTTTCATCTTGAAAAAGCGGGGCCAGTATGGTGACAGAGGGGATCCGTTTGTCCAGAGACCCGGGGAATTGAACCGCAGATTCGGAGCACGGTCCCAGTAAACAAAGCTCTCGATGAGAAGCTCATGTTAACGTGGGCATCAAACCAGAACCCTCTCCACGCCGCTAGAGCAGCGGAAAAAACACTGGCGCCCGCGCTGCAAACACATCACCCGCCCCAGAAAGGCCGTCAGCCCTCACACAGCCGACCGCCTCTCAAGCAACGTGTCCAACTGCAGAGCCGGAGGTAATGCAGGCGGGGATTTGCTCAGTGACGCGAGCCCCTACTACGAAGCTCCAATGGAGGTCAGAATGATCATCATCTTCTAGACACTCACTCACTTCACGGTGGCGAAGACATTATTGCTGTATTTCCTTGAAAAATAGTGAGAGAGAAAACAAAGATATAATGTCAACGCAGCTCCTTCTCTTCAACGTAGCTCCTTTCCAACTATTTTGGCACTAAACTCAAGTGGTGTATACAGACACTTGACGGTGGTGAAAATAAGGAAGGAGCTGTTAGTATGGCCACACCCCTGCTTATGTAGAGGAGCGGATGGGGGTGTGGCCAGGCGGATGGGTGTGTATAGGTGCATGTGGAGAATTTATTCAGTATATAGACTGATATAGGGATATATTCCATTAGGCGCAGAGCGGAAGCTATGACGATAACATAACAATAATTATATTATCATTATGAAGAGATTTAATTTTTTGTTATACGGGAGTACAAATAAATAAATAACTATAGAACTAACTTTGCTCAGACTAATTGCAGAAATTCTGATGAAAGTTTTATGTTGGTCGAGTTTCTCTTAGAACAGAAGGGTAATGCTCTTTTGCGAGGAAGTAGCCTCCACTTACTACCAGTTATTACCAGTTACTACCAGTTACTACCGGTTACTACCAGTTACTACCAATTACTACCAGTTACTACCAGTTACTACCAGTTACTACCAGTTACTACCAATTACTACCAGTTACTACCAATTACTACCGGTTACTACAAGTTACTACCAGTTTCTACCAGTTACTACCAGTTACTACCAATTACTACCGGTTACTACCACTTTCTACCAGTTACTACCAGTTACTACCAATTGGCTGTCTTAAATACTTCGAAGCTTCGAAGCTTTGTTCGAAGGGCATGGGATTCAAATGGGAAAATAAAATTTGAATATATTATAAAATTATTATAAAAAATTTAATTTTTTTTTTTTTTTAGTTTTTAGTTTTTTCTAAATCAACTCTGCCTCTCTTTGTTAATTACAACAAGCAATGCTATTTGTTATTTAAGATGAGGTCGGACTCGGCACTGACAGATTTGTGTTCATTGTGCTGCTTTTATAAAGCCTCAAATGACGGATTACAATATTTTATGAAAGCAAAGTGTTTCGTTTGTCTAAGATTTAAAAAGGTTTAAACTTTACAACACTGACCAAGTTGAACAAGTGCTGTACAAGTCCCACAACATAATTTTTTTGTTTTTATTTTTTATAAAAGAAATTAATTACAATTTTATATATTTTTTTATCTCTAAGCTTCGAATTAAAATCGAATCTCGGCCCCGAAGCTTCGAATGCCAAAAAAGATTTCGAAGGTCAGCCCTACTACCAGTTACTACCAATTACTACCAATTACTACCTGTTACTACCAATTACTACCAGTTACTACCAGGAACAAGGTGTGTATAATGTCACCACAACCTTAGGCATGTGACAGTATCACAGGCTTCTTTGGTTTGTTGGGAGTTTTCATGAGTCAAGTAAGCAAAGTCTGTGTCCGATGGCCCTCGTCAACTCGTTAAGCAGGCAATAGCCTCATCCCAAACAGATTAATACAAAGATACCTCACTTGCTTCATCAATCGGTCTGTCTAAGTGCTTCCTGAACTATAGAAGGCTGACCGCGTGGCTCCGGGCCAGTGGGACAATCGTGGCGCTGCGTCGCCCTATGTGCAGATTGGGGAGAGGCGCATGTATAGGCTCCGCCAGGCAGGCTCCCTGGCCTATAAGCCGGGATGCGTGAATACTTTCGGCAGCCAACATGCCCTTCCGCGTTGCTCTGATTGGCCGAGCGCACGCATGCGCAGGAGCCGCGACAAGCTCCTCAGCCTCCTCAGCCGATTAACGCAATTTATACAAATGGAAGTATTGATTACGCCGTAACGAATCATTAAAAAAATATACCGTTAACTGGAATATGTTGTTTCTTTACACATATGTTGGATTATGTAATTGGTTTGTCATGACAAACCAATAAAAAATCGTGAATTAACCGGTGGCTACAACAACAGCCCCACCGTTCATTGTAAACAATGATGCATGTAGTTACTGTGTGTTGTTGTAGCCACCGGTTAATTCGCGATTTTTTATTGGTTTGTCATGACAAAGCTTGTCGCAGCCAATCAGAGCAACAGGGAAGGGCATGTTGGCTGCCGAAAGTATTCACGCAGCCGGGACCAACGACACTTTCGCGTAAATTTGACTTAACCTTCACTCTCTTGTTCTTCCTGTTTCCCTCTTTTGTTTCTTGTGTTAATCGTTCACTGAAAAGTATCGGCGTCAGATAAATAACAGATACACACGGGACAGAGCAGTAAAGAGTAGGGATGCACCGATCCGACTTTTTCAGTCCCGATACCGATACCTGGGTTTGGGTATCGGCCAATACCGATACCGATCCGATACCCATTGTCAAAAAAAATGTATCCAAAAAAGAAAAAAAAATTACAATTTTATCCACGTTTTTTTTTAATATATATTAAAATATATTTAGTTTTTAAGAATTGTAAAGGATCGCAAATGTGTTTTTGATTTGTTGTAAACAAAGACAGAAAATAAACTTCATTCATTCAATTAATAAACTGTATGCCTCACTGTGTGGAAGAGACTGGGATCATTCTTTTGTGCAAGGCAACATCAGGCTTGACTTAAAACATTACTTTCCTAACTTAGTGAAACTAAATGTAACAAATTAACACATAGATATAAATGTACTGAATGGTTATTTCTTATTTTATTTATTATAAAAAACATATATATATATATTATATATATATCCGATATATATATATATATTTTTTACTGATACCCGATCCAGCTATTTTACTGATATCGGCGGCCGATACCGATACCAATATCGGATCGGTGCATCCCTAGTAAAGCGGAGGTAGAGCTGTATAGCTGCATTAGGAGACCTTTGGAGAGCGTGTCTGTAGGATGGTTGGATCTGGGATAGCATCGGGTTCACACAGCTCTGTATGAATTACTTATGATCGCTCATTGAGGGAATTTCCATACGGGAATCTCTAAATATGAGCCTCAATAATTGCCTCTTTAAGTAACTCCCTCACCACAAGATGCCAACAATATCCATTTGAGAGTATATGAATATTCCAATATAGTACCATTACATTTTGACCTGAAATAAATAAAAGTCAATGTCAAGGAAACGTGTCCTCCGGGTCTTTGTATGTGAGCGTGTACAGCGTGTGGAAAGCAAAGAGAAGACAGCGAGAGAGAGCATGAACTCTTCCCCGCACCGAGCTGACTGGTCTTAACACAAGTTAGCTGTCAGCCGGCCCAGCCCTCTTCATCATCAAGGCACCGGTCTTTACTGAGACATGGGACATATGTTAGCAGGACTGTCAACGGGAATATAGGAGCTACCAGATCAACACGGCGAGGTCTGCCAGTCGTTGCCCCGGCACAGGGCCTCTGCGAGCGCGGGCCTCTCTCCTGAGGCCTGTCCGCCCACTGGGCCTAAGGGCCCTGCTGCAAGGGGCCAGTCGGAGTTCAGCTACCCCCAGGGCCAGGCCTCTCTTCTTCTCTGCTATGCTGTTTGATTGTGTCTGTGTGGTGTTGGGTAATTTATATCTCCACTCCGCTCTGTGCGACTCTAGATGTGCAAGATCCGTCGCTCACCGGGGAGGTTAGAGAGAGAGAGAGAGAGAGAGAGAGAGAGATGGGAGAGGGAGATAGAGAGAGGGAGAGAGGGAGAGATAGAGAGAGAGAGGGAGAGGGAGAGAGAGAGAGAGAGAGAGAGAGAGAGAGAGAGGGAGGGTGCATCGCTCCAGAGCCAAATCTCATCATCCATCAGAGTCCTTATAAGATAAGATAATAGGACCGATATTCTTTTATTGATCCCCTTTTGGAAATGGAGGTGTCATAGCAGCATGGGGAGGGGGAGGTACAGGTATATAGGTACAGTAGGAATAGAGCTGTCCCATCAGGAGCCCATTGTAGAGCTGTCGCACACACCTCCAACCCGGTCTCCACTAGCATCTCTCTTACTTTCTCTCTTTCTCCACCTGCATTTCAGAGAGAGAGAGAGAGAGAGAGAGAGAGAGAGAGAGAGAGAGAGAGAGAGAGAGAGAGAGAGAGAGAGAGAGAGAGAGAGAGAGAGAGGAGAGAGAGAGAGAGAGAGGGAGGAGAGAGATGGATGGATGCAGGTGGACAGAGAGCAAGACAGAGCTAGAGAGAGGGATACAGGTGGAGACAGACAGTGAGAGAGAAATAAATGCAGGTGGAGAAAGAGAGAGAGGATGGTGGTAGACACTGAAACAGAGAGAGATGCAGAGAGATGCTCTCTCTCTCTCTCACTCTCTCACTCTCTCTCTCTCTCTCGCTTTAGACAGAGGAAAGAACACGGCAGGATGTTAGAGACAGAAATAATGTGTCCCCACGATAGAGGAGAGAGATAGAGAGAAGAACAAGAGAGAAACAGAAAGAGGGAGAGAGAAAATAAAGGAATAAAGAGAGGAAGAGAGAGAGAAAAATAAAGAGGAAGAAAGAGAGAGAGAGAAAGAAAGATAGATAAACAGGAGGAGAGAGAGAGAGAGAGAGAGAGAGAGAGAGATTGAGAGAGAGAGAGAGAGAGAGAGAGAGAGAGAGAGAGAGAGAGAGAGAGATTGAGAGAGAGAGATACTCAGTGTGTCTATATCAACTATATGGAGGAGCGTCTGGCTGAGAACTCGCCGCTCTCTCAATTCCCTTCAATCCATTAGAGGATTTAAATGTTCATTAGTTTTTATAGAAGCCTATAGCGAGGGTCTAATAACACTCTGATAAACGCCGGCCAAAACCTGCAACCTGCTCCAATTGCCGCAGCGGGCAAGGAGAGCCATGCGTCTCTAATAAGGTGATGAACAGGCGAACGTCGACAGTCGCCGCTCGCCTCGTTCAAAGAGCGTCTCTGCGAAGCCGCCGGGTTCATATTGCAACAAGCAGAAAGAATGCGGTCGTCGTGAAGAGGCAATAACGCGTCAAGTCAAGTGTCGTGGCGCGGGCGTTAGGGGGAGGCAGGGTTGGATTCGGCGTCATACTTCTGGCAGGTGTCAATGCCCCCCGCTGCCGCCTCGGATGTGATGTAGCGATCCACAAACGGACTGTGAGCCCGCCTTGATGGATCTCTCGCGGGAGACGATTTCCATAAGGAAATAATACGTTTTACACCGGTAATCTGTCCATAAATCACCGGCCTAATGTGATTAACGTGTGGGTAAAGGAGGGGTAGGAAACACGGCGAACGCCACCCCCTCTCATCTGATACAGAATACATGCACGCACACACGTACACACACACACACTTCATCTAACTAACTCTTCTCTGCACAATGATGATATTAATGCCTGGCATGCGTGACGCATTACCTCTTAACGGGGCACAGGCATTCATAATGTATAAACACACACGTAGGAGAGAGTGGGGACGGGGGTGTAGGGCTGGTGGAGGAATGAAGAAGTGGGATGTGAGGGGGTTCTGGTTTTAAGAGGGTTCCTAAGTCTGTTTCACCGTCTTGCATCAGTGGCTGGCCTGTGGAGTTACCTGCTTCCTGCTGTAGCGGTCTACTACCCAAAAGCTGTTGTAGGGATCCAAACCAGCTCCTTCGGAAGACAGGATCCATTAGTATATCCGATGATAACATTATTGACTGTGAACAGCAGAAAAGAAAGTGGCTCGCTAATGAGGAAATTCCATTAGGGCATTAAAAAGGATTTTCAGGTTTTTGCTTGTTATTTATCGGAGTATACCTAACAATCATATTACACGTGAAATTAAGGGTCATTTTCCAGTCCAGCTGAATTCGTGTCGGTGCATTTGAACGTGAAACAAGTTGCGATATATATATTTTTTTATCTACTTTTTCCTCCTTATTTTTCTATTTTTCTCCCATCCCAATTTCCTGTTTCCAATTCTCCCCTCCCCTGTCTTGAACGTTGCTTGCATATGCCCCCCCACTGGTTGGTTGTAGGGAGGATAGAAGCCGTGCATCACGTGTCGCCTCCGGTACACGAGGAGGCAGCCTGTCACATCTTTTCACCTGTCAGCGCAGACTCTCATTGGCGAGGTGTAACGTGTGGGAGGCTCACACTACCCCCGCTACTTCCTGTCTCTTGCTG
The DNA here is from genome assembly GCF_963971535.1 of Notolepis coatsorum. Lineage (NCBI taxonomy): Eukaryota > Metazoa > Chordata > Actinopteri > Aulopiformes > Paralepididae > Notolepis > Notolepis coatsorum. The sequence goes on from NC_140170.1 coordinate 62,010,516, forward strand.
TGCAGGCGTCCCCCAACCGACCTGTAGGAGTCGCTGTCCACAACGTCCAGATTACCACCCATCGACTTCCACCCGCTGACTCTGCCAATTGAGCCAGTATGACCTGACGGCCGGCCCAAGCCGGAGGCAATGCTGACACCCGGATTTGAGGCCGGAGTCTCTTGCATTGGTGCCGAGCGCAATCCGCTGCGCCATCCAGCCGCCGAAGTGGCGATATCTTGAAAGTAAGCCTGTCATTCGTTTCAAGGTGATAGTGCTCGTTCTGAGATGATCTTTGAAACGAAGCTGATTCGCGCCAGTGGCGGCCGCTGGGTACTTCGCCACTAGGGGCGCTATACCAAATATTTTGCGAACATGTACAGTACAGTACAGTACTGTACCACGCAAGACTCATGGCAAGACGTGAGCGATTCGACTCACGCTCACGGCAATGAATCGGCTCTTATGAACGAGTCGCTCAGCTGTTACTACAACAACACACAACCAGTCAAATAAAGTATAGTCTAGACTCTAATTCACAACTTGAAACACAATATAAATAGAAAAGTTAGAAACAAAACTCGCCCGTCTCCAAACACAGGCAGATCTCTCCCTCTCTCCTTCTCTCTCTCACACACAGCGCGACGTGGAATCGATTCGTTACACAATCAGACCTATTATATACCAAGAATAACTTCAGTATGAGTACAGGGCTGTACACATATTTTGCATATTGTTAAACGAGCCAAGGCTAGCTATTAAACTATCGATATGAATCGAAAATCTGGGACCCTGATGTAAACAAGACAAACGTCTTTCTCTGGTCTGCATCCCCTTAACAATTGTGTGTATTGAGCCGTACTGTATTGTACCCATTCTGCAATCTGTTAGTAAAGTTCTCATTCATTCATTCATTCATTCAAACATAGACGATATTGAACAAGCCATAATCCACGTATTTTCAATCCGAGAGAGCTGCAGTAGTTAGCCATCGATAAATAAACAATCAGCAATGTCTCGCTTCATGAATGGCCAGCAGTAGTACTGCTCCTAAAAAAACTATTTACAACCGTTAACGTTAAGAAGAGAGAGAGAGAGAGAGAGAGAGAGAGAGAGAGAGAGAGATTTCTTCAACCTCGAACCTAAATTCCTTAGCAACCCGTGTTACCAAGTAAACAAATCACAGAACGATAGCCAGTTAGCCCGCACCAGCCTAGTAGTACTACTAACGTTAGCTCCCAGAACGATAGCCAGTTAGCCCGCACCAGCCTAGTAGTACTAACGTTAGAGAGAGAGAGAGAGAGAGACTCACTGTTTAGTTGAAACGTCCAGGGCAGGAAACGTGTATAATCCGCCATATAGCTTGTTAGCCAAGTGTTAGCTCAGCTGAGCTCGTCGACGTTAGCACAACACTCAACAAGTACATTCCTTTGTCCATTTCCGCTCGAACAGACTGCAAACTACCTGGCGTTCTATCGCCATGCTCTAAGACAAACTCTAACCTTAACCAACTTTGAAAGAGTGCCTAAGCTTAACAGTCTAAAGAACTTGCAGTCACAGCACGGCACGCTCGAGTCTAAGACATGTAGTACCAGGAACCAAGCTAGGACTTGCTAGAATTGGAACATTAGAAATTGGATTCGGCCAATCAGAGATCGTCTCTGTGAAATTCTGCCATAGAAAAAAATACTGGCGTCGGCCAATCAGAGAGCGTCTCCGCGAAATGCGGCTATGGAAATTCTCACGGAAGTTCACGCTGCTTTCTAGACCGCTTCAAATCGCGCTCGGATTCCAACATAATAGTCATATTTCAACGCACAACGCCGTATGCACTGATTGGCTGTGACGGAGACAGCGATCAAACTGTGACGCGCACTCAGAGCGCTATCGCTTCTTGCCCGGGCGAGAAATACGAAAAAAAAAAATAAACGTCACTTCCTGCCCATGAAAACGCTGTTTTTTTTTATTTAGATAATAACGTTATATTGTGCATTGGAAATACAAACATACTTAAAATGAGTAAATATTATTCATTTTAAACATGTTTATATTATTTATAGGGCTATAAAACAAAAAACAAAAAAGTGTTTTTTTTTTATTCTTCTCTCATTTAACAGGTGGGTCGGCGCCCATAGCGCCACCAGTGGCGAGCCGCCACTGATTCGCGCTGGACCACGTGGAATTATCGAACCCCCATTGGCAAATTCCCTCACCTCGATTGAATTACATTTCAGTACTTTTTAAGTAAGATGGAGTTTTTTTTTCTTTTTTTCGTTCGCAGTGTGTTTTGTACAGTGTCAAGTATATCACTTTGACAGAACTGAACTTTTGAAGTCCAAAATTATGCAAGCCCCTTTTTTCTTCTTGCGATGAGGGAAAACAAGCTTCCCCGGGGTATAGTTTGATAGAAAGATCCAGTATCTTTCCATCCTTTATCCAAAAAAAAAAAAAAAAAAAAAATCATCTTCTCCCCTTCTCTCTCTCCTCCACCGGCCCTTTCACAACCTCCCCGCTTTCAAATTCACAACTAAATGCGGCTCATCTGCTTTCAGAATAGATTAGAGACAGATCTTCTGTAGCGCTGCGAGGCACGGCACTCAGACAGTGTTATCGATAGGACGACAGCCTTTTGGGGTGCGATAGCGGAGGGAAGCGAGCCGCCACGCGTGTGTGCGTGTGTTGTGTTCCGACTTGGTGAAACTCTGATACCGCTGTCTTTTAAAGCCCCGGTCTGATATTTTTGGACCATGTGAAAATGTGGTGTGTGTGTGTGTATTCATATTCCTGAAGAGTTTAGAGTGGAGATGGAAGATGAGCATTTTTGGGGGGGAATTCTGTCCTAAGACGTAATATCGAGCCAAGTCTCAGTCAGTCAATCAACGAGAGAATGAAAACACGTCTCAGTTTTCTATTTCTTACTTTTGGTGGCAGGGCTACGCATTTGATTGTTCAGATCACCGATTGGAGCACAAGTACAGTACAACGAAAAGCAGTTTGGCATCCAACCAGAGTAAAAATGTGCAATAGTAATATACAATGAACCGGTGATTAAACTGTATATAAATGAGTACTACTGAGTAATAGTGCTAATCGGATGTATGTACAGAGTTGTAGTATTAATATATACAGTGATACAGGTGTAAAGACACTATTACCATTATGCACACATGTCCAGAGTTAATTATGTTATGTTAATTATATTAATTTGTTATATTGTTTACACTGCTTTTTACTACCTGTACCCCCCCTCCCCCATGCTGCTATGATGC
>NC_140170.1:62016263-62038763 GCF_963971535.1 Notolepis coatsorum
TTTAAGACGCAGTACTGGATCACTCCATAGCAAAGAGACTAATTAAATGTATTTATTTATTATTTTATTTTATTTATACATCCTTTAAAACACCATGGTGTAGTATCACATTCGCTTAATATTAGCTTAAAAGGTCCAAAAACAATGTCCATATCCAAAAATAATATCAATTAAAATACATGAGAGCTTACTTATAGACCATCTCTGAATTTACATCATATAATCAGATACCCAGGCAAAAAAACGTATTCCACATAACAATGTATTACATATAGCCTATCAATGTTAATTAAACATCACCCTCCTCGTGAATTAACATCCCAGATCCATGTCTTCATTAATCCCCTTAGGGAACAAACTAGTATCCAATTAAAATAATCCACCTACTCTTTTTTTTAAATAATCGAGGTGTCTCCTCATCTCGGTGGAGACTTCACCACTTCAAGCCCTACAACACCTCATACACACGTTACAGTAAAATGTCTGGCAATTGATGACTTCTGATCATTATTCCTGATGGCACTTTTATGCTCACTACTTTCACATTTTAACATAATATACATCGCATGTACATGTAATTGTACCTCTTGTACCTCGTACTTCCGTCCCGTACGGGGATGGTAGAATACACCACATTACAATTCCTGTCTGCTCCACCTAATGCATATTTCAGGTGTAACAACAACTGAGTTGTAATGTAACGGATTACGTCTGAAATGGAGAGGTAGCCCTACGCCACGCAGGGGCTGACAGCACACGGACCTCGGGGAAAGACAACGAGATAATAAATAAAGAATACAAGTCGTTTTATTTATTAAAAAGACTGAGACCTGCGGCAGTAGAGAAACACAAGGACGTCAGGGCTGAAGGTTGAGCGTGTATGATGGAACATCATAAATGTCATCTTGGATCTGCTCTCTTTCCCTGCCGTATTCCCCTAAAAAACATGAATCGATAGGTTGAGACATATGGGTTGCGTTTTGTATTGGCTGGCCGCGCGCGCTGGGGGCCAGGAGGCTGTGATGTGTTAAGCAGGTGGAACATTATGTCCACTACTCACATCTTACTCACATCACTTCACCGTTTCTCACTGCACAAGGTTTTACACTTCCAAATGTGAGGTTGAATGCAATGAAGCGAACGTTCATGTTCCGTGGTATGCAGGAATGGAACTCTCTTTCCAGACATGTTAAGCAGTAAAATAGTAAATGTCGGTTCAGAATCTTGGTAAAACAACATTTGCAACCAAATAAATGTCTGATAAAGAGATAGGGATATACGTAGATGAAAAGGTATGTGTCTGAAATGGATATATTATTAGAAGATTGTATAATTGGTTGATATGAACATAGATAATGTACTGTATGTAAAAGCTAAATTGTATATTATGCTCTATTGTATTATGAATTAATTAGCAGTAGGTATTGTTGTATTGTGAATTGATTAAGGAGTATTTATTGTTGTTTTAATTGTCTGTATGCCATGTGAATGTTGTGAGTGTATAAAGTCTGTAACTGTAGTTTACGTGTTATGGACCCCAGGAAGAATAGCCACAGCACTGCTGTGACTAATGGGGATCCAAATAAACTTAAACTCACTTCACCGTTTCTCACTTATTTTCTCACCCTTACTCTTATCTCCTCTCTTGACTCTTCTCCTCTCTTCTCCTCCTCCCCTCTCATCTCATATCCTCTATTGAGTACTTTCCTCTTCTCCTCCTCCCATCTCATCTCCTATCTTCTCCTCTCCTTTCCTCTCATCTCTTGACTCCACCCATCTCCTCTCCTCTGCACATAGCCCTCCTCTCCTCTCGCCTCCCCTCCTCCTCTCCCCTCCTCTCCGCTCGCCTCCCCTCCTCCTCTCCTCTCCTCTTCTCCTCTCCCCTCCCCTCCCCTCCCCTCCCCTCCCCTCCCCTCCCCTCCTCTCCTCTCCCCTCCTCCCCTCCTCCTCTCCTCTCGCCTCCCCGCCTCCTCTCCTCCTCTCCTCTCCTCTCCTCGCCTCCCCTCCTCCTCTCCTCTCCCCTCATCTCCTCTCACCTCCCCTCCTCCTCTCCTCTCGTCTCACCTCCCCTCCTCTCCGCTCGCCTCCCCTCCTCCTCTCCTCTCGCCTCCCCACCTCCTCTCCTCTCCTCTCCTCTCCTCTTCTCCTCTCCTCTCCTCTCCTCTCCTCTCCTCTCCTCTCCTCTCCTCTCCTCTCCTCTCCTCCTCTCCTCTCCTCGCCTGGGGGCCTAGGCATGGGCAGCAGTATACCCAGCTATACGCTGATCTCCCCGGGAAAGAATAAAAGTGATTTGATTAATTAACAAGCACAGAACTGTGCAAAGCTACGGTGCAACTATGTGTACCTGATCTGCGCATGCGTTTGAATAAATGTCCCTCACAGAACATCCCTAGCGGAATGTCCCTCACGGAATGTCCCTCACGGAACGACCCTCGCAGAACGTCCCTCGCAGAACATCCCACACGGAATGTCCCTCACGGAACGTCCCTCACGGAACATGAGTGAATAATCCCAGTTTGCCATGCAGAGCCCACAGCGCCAGTCCCTGTGTGCCATAGAAAAAAGGAAGGCAGATCAAAAAGACCTCGTCTGTATAGTAACACAAGGATATCAAGGCTGAAAGTTGAGTCATTACCTTGCATCTGATGCATCATCTCTCTCTCTCTCTCTCTCTCTCTCTCTCTCTCTCTCTCTCTCTCTCTCTCTCTCTCTCTCTCTCTCTCTCTCTCTCTCTCTCTAGTAGCTAACCTCTGCCCGAACCCCGTCTAACACGAATCAATTTGTTGAGATATAGGTTGGCTGTTGTATTGGCTGGCCGTGTACTTTGGGCGTCAGGGAGCTGTGATGTGTTCAGGTGTTACTAACATATGTTCACTCAAATCTCTGTTTCTCACTTATTTTCTCACCTTTCCTTCTCTTGACCTTTCTCCTCTCCTCTCATATCTTATTTTATATTCTCTCAACCTCTCTCCTCTCCTCTTATCTATACTCTCTCTTCTCCTCCTCTACATATAGCCTTCCCTTCCTCTCCTCTCCTATACATGTAGCCTTCCTCTCATCTCCTCTCCTCTCCCATACATGTAGCCTTCCTCTCCTCTCCTCTCCTCTCCCATACATGTAGCCTTCCTCTCCCTCCCATACATGTAGCCTTCCTCTCCTCTCCTCTACATGTAGCCTTCCTCTCCTCTTCACCTCTACATGTAGCCTTCCTCTCCTCTCCCATACATGTAGCCTTCCTCTCCTCTCCCATACATGTAGCCTTCCTCTCCTCTCCCATACATGTAGCCTTCCTCTCCTCTTCCATACATGTAGCCTTCCTCTCCTCTCCCATACATGCAGCCTTCCTCTCCTCTTCACCTCTACATGTAGCCTTCCTCTCCTCTCCCATACATGTAGCCTTCCTCTCCTCTCCCATACATGCAGCCTTCCTCTCCTCTCCCATACATGCAGCCTTCCTCTCCTCTTCACCTCTACATGTAGCCTTCCTCTCCTCTCCCATACATGTAGCCTTCCTCTCCCTCCCATACATGTAGCCTTCCTCTCCTCTCCTCTCCTCTCCCATACATGTAGTCTTCATCTCCTCTCCTCTCCTCTCCTCTCCTCTCCTCTCCTCTCCTCTCCTCTCCTCTCCTCTCCTCTCCTCTCCTCTCCTCTCCTCTCCTCTCCCCTCCCCTCTCTCTCCCCTCCTCTCCTCTCCTCTCCTCTCCTCTCCTCTCCCATACGTGTAGCCTTCCTCTCCTCTCCCATATATGTAGCATTCCTCTCCTCTCCTCTCCCATACACTCAGCCTTCCTCTCCTCTCCCATACACTCAGCCTTCCTATCCTCTCCTTTACCAGCTCTCTATAAATAGATCTGCATACTTCTCCTCCAGCGCTCAACACCTCTCATGGTGTTCCCTGGGGGCCCAATGCTTTGGCAGCAGTAGTACACCCAGCTATACGCTGCTCTCCCCTGGGAGAGATGGAGCCTCGCTGGCCCGGAGCGTCCTCCACCCTCCATCCTGCAGCAAACATATTGCCTTCCAGAGATACACAAAGCAGGGTCTCAGTCTGTAGTCCGCGGAACACCTGCTTTTAAACAAGAGATGAAAGATTGTGCCGAAGAATGGCAGGGCCGGGCGCTCAAAGAGGAGACAGGAGCACAATCAACTCAAACATCACACTCACTGACACGTCTGCGGGTCTAGTTTTAGCATCCAGCATTCCCCTGCCTGCGTTTATCAGCAGACATATTCACTGCTACTCTGTGCATTCTATGATGTACAGTAGTAGTAGACGTATCGTTTCTGTACACTATGTAGTTCTCTTGATATGAGGTGTGATATGAGTTTCCTGCCGGTTGGTGAGACTGCCGTTGCTGGCGCTGCTGTTTACCACGTCAGGCCTCTGGGGGAAGCACTTCATCCACTCAGGAGAACGAACGGAGGAGAGAAGATGAAGAGTTTGGGATGAAAAACCGGGGGGTTTGGGGGGACGTGTGCACATCAGGGGGTGGTAATCGGACTCCCGACAGACTCTCCCTCTGTTCGTCCTGTCTCTCCTCCCCCTTCTTCTCCTCTTACCGTCTGTTTCAGAGCCTCTGCACCAAGGACAGCATGCTTACACCACGTTGGGGAGGGAGGGATGGAGGGCCTCGGGGGAGGAAAAGTTGGGGGGAGAGTTGAGAGAGAGAGAGATGTGGGAGAAGAGAAGGAGGTGGAAGGACGAGCATGTGGAGGTGGAGGAGAAGAGGAGAGGAGGAGAGGAAGACTACATGTATGGGTGAGGAGAGGAGAGGATAGATACATGTATGGGTGAGGAGAGGAGAGAAGAAGAGAGGAGGGCTACATGTATGAGAGAGGAGAGAAGAAGAAGAAGAGAGGGGGATGTATGGGAGAGGAGAGAAGAAGAAGAAGAGAGGGGGATGTATGGGAGAGGAGAGAAGAAGAGAGGAGAGGAGGGCTACATGTATGAGAGAGGAGAGAAGAAGAAGAGAGGGGGATGTATGGGAGAGGAGAGAAGAGAGGGGGGATACATGTATGAGAGAGGAGAGAAGAAGAGAGGAGAGGAGGGCTACATGTATGAGAGAGGAGAGAAGAAGAGAGGAGAGGAGGGCTACATGTATGGCAGAGGAGAGGAGAAGAAGAGAGGGGGGATACATGTATGGGAGAGGAGAGGAGAGAAGGAGGTGGATGATGTGAAGTACGAGCATGTGGAGGTGGAGGAGAAGGAGAATGACATGGAGGTGGAGGAGGAAGTGGAGGATGAGGAGAAGGATGAGGAGGAGGTAGGTGTAGGGGTGGCGTAAGGAAGAGGAGGATGTAGAGAAAGGTGGTTCGATGGAGGATGGGTTGTAAAGATGCGTGTGAAGACGTGCTCGGAGCAAAGATATGATCTGAAGGGGGTTTGACGCCCTGCTGTGTTACCCTGCCACTCGCTAATACTGTACCTTGTGTGTGTTTACTTTTACTCTTACTCATAGTATACATTCTAATAAAAATTCTACTTATTGCCTATATTTATTAATATAATCGATAGGGCATACAGGCCCCCACCTGCACCTTTGTTTACACTGTTTATATTTTTCGTATCTTTTATATTCAGATCAAATTGTATTGCCTATATTTATGTCTTCTTTCTACTATTACCATGTCCATACCTGTACCTCCCCAAATGCTGCTATGACGCCCAAAATGTCCCCAAGGGGATCAATAAAGGAATATCTTATCATATCCTGTCCTATATTATCTTAAAACATGTTCATTCGTGTATTTTGATATTCATATTTTTGTTTACCATTATATTTAACCCTTTGAGGTGTACAATCAAACCGGTGTGATTGGAATTCAGAGAACTCTGCGTTCTACCAGCCGCTCGGCGTTGAAAGCTGTAGAGTTCTAGGATTTAAAAAAATAACTCTCGGGTTGTGAACAAGGCAATATATTAAAAACAGGCACTATAACCCTCCCCGGAAACAGTTTTAGGTGGGGAAATATGCCACGTTCTACTGAAAGTTGGAGGTCAGAAGCTCCCAGTTGGGAGGTTGGAATTACGACCTCAGCGGATTTCAGTGTCCAGCTCGGAAATAACGAGGGAGAAACCGCGGATATCAAATTATGTAGTTTATCAAGGGAGAAGCCCAAACCCTGTAAGAAGCTGGTGTTTTTTAACCCCCATGTTGTGTTAGGGATTGGCACCACTGACCGTTGTTAGTGGGTCAATGTTGACCCGGGGTCTAACTCAGTCCTGACCACTAAAAAGAAAGGAGTATCACTCAATATAGTTAATACTACATCCTAACTAACATTATCTGCATTCATAACCATATAATCCCATTGTAATTCGATTTATGGCCCCGAGACACATCATGTCCCTTATTTTTAAGATGAAAATGAGGTTGTTCAATCATAATATACTAAATGTGAAACCCATAGATAATAATGTTTTCTGACTATAATAGAACAATATTAGCATATAACTTCTGAAAAAAAGTTTAGTATATTTATTATTATTTTATTTATTTATTTATATTTAGTATTTTTATAGTATAGTTTTACCTTGCCGGGTCAAGAATGACCCTGACACCACAGTCGTACCTTTTCTTCTGCAGATACTTTCAGAATTTTCAAAATGGTGAAACATAGTTTTGCTGTGCTTATATATGTGTTATGGAGGATATCATAAAGCCTTGTTCTAATACAATCAACTACATGGTGGTAGTTATTACATAATAACCTTGAAACGGGTCGCTGGAGACCCTAACACCACATAAGGGTTAAGCTGGTTTCTGAACACAACATATGGTGAGATACTGTGTTGAATTAGGCTGCACACTGGTATTGATGAGAATCTAGCTTCAATTGTCTTCTAAAGATTAAAACATGTTACATATAGCTATATTTACATTTAGTAAATGACGCTTTTATCCAAAGGGACTTACAAGTTGTGTACAACAAGTCAGCAGGAAGGGTACAACTCAGGCAGCTAAGGGTCAGTAAGATTGTTCACCAAACAAGTGTTGGTCTTGAGTGCATAGTAGTATAGACTATTAGCATAGTAGGTAGTAATATAGGCAAGGTAGATTCCTTAGTAGCAAAGTGCATAATAGTAACATAATATAAATATTAGTATATAATATAATTATTAACATTTTTGTCTTCATTTTTCATTAAAACAATGTTGTTAATGTTTACAGTTTGTAGTGTTATGCTGCCATTTTGACTTGACATCACAGAAAAGTTGTGTGTTCAGAAATCATGCCCGAGTTCCCTACATATGATTCTGACTTCGGGGGCCATTCCGTTGCATTTCTTGTTTCCAACTTCAATGGACGAAACCCTTTTCACCGTGGCCATTTTGATGTGTCATAGCAGGGTAAATACGGTTCCATTCCATGTAGATGTGCCAGAGCTATAATTGAGCTCAAGCCCTGCCTTCTTTTCTTGATCCTCCAATCACCACTGTTGTTTCCCTCGGACAAACAAGGAAGCGACAGTTGTGATTGGAGGATCAAAAAAAGAGAGCAGGCTTGAGATAGGTCAGTTATAGCTCTGCTATAATTACTCACAAGTTTGAGTTTTAATGATTAACTCTCTAGTTTTTTCAATTAGGCAGAGAGTTATTTTTCAATTTGCACTAAGGTTTTAGACCATAAGACCATGTATTAAGAGTATACATGTGAGGTTTCTGTCCTTGCCTTCTCACTCGTTCTGTTCCTTTAACCACCCTCGCTTTGTTTTCATTCATTTTTTCTGTCAAGTATTTCAATTCCCTCGTTCACACGTTTCTCCCCGCTGACGTCATCTGAGACGTCGCTGATTGGTTCCCTCACTTCCCCACGCTTTTCAATCACATTCCCCAGCTGTCACTGCCTTTCAATCAATCGATCCCTCATTATTTATACCCCGTTTTCCCCACCCTAAGTTGTTGGTTCGTCTTGATTTGTCGCTGGATGTTTTTCCCCGTTGCTTCTGTTTCACTGTGCTATTCTCCAGGAATTCCTAGAAGCCTTCACTTGGATTCCTGCTCCGTGGCGCGCGCTCGCCTCCACTGAAGTTCCTGTTCCTTTACGCAGCTCGTCTGGGTGAGTTTATCTAGATTGACTGTCTTGACCTATTTCCGATTTTCGTGTGTAACCTTTACACTGAAGTCTACCACCTTTTTGTCAGACAGTCACTCACCCAGCCTTTATCGTTTTTGCTCTTTCCTAATGGAATAATATTTTTGGGATCTTCCACCTCCCCTGTGTATTTACACGAAGATATTGTTTCACATTTGGACTGTGTTTGGATTTTTGCTCACTGTGTGTTTACACGAAGATAGTATTTCTCTTTTGGATGGTGTTTGGATTTTTGCTCACTGTGTGTTTACATGAAGATATTCACTTGGGCTGTTTTTGGAATATTGCACATCACTGTGTTGTTTAACACGAAGAATATAACACCCTGTCCTCCAGCTCGTTTCAAGTCTGCTCTGTCACTGACCCGTTCCCTCTCTCCCTCTCTCGGTCTTGCACAACATCTGAGAGGTCCGCCGTGAGAGTCTGCAGAGCGGTACAGAGGTCTGCTCCTGCTTCCCAAGACTACCCTTCCGGGAGAAGCTGCAGAGCAGCAGAACTTTGCCCCTTGTTCATTGCACCTGTTCTTGTTGACCTGCTTTCCCTGTTTCACTTATTCCTATTATCAAATAAACAAGCCCTCGTATTTGGCAACTCTGAATCCAACTCTCTTGTGTCGTTAGCGTTTGGGGTCGGTGTCAAACCATAACATTACGAACCAACCAATGACGACCCCAGCCGACACAGAGAGAGTAGTCACCTTGGGCATCGAGGGGGTGGTAAGGCGTGCCCTACGCTTCCATCGCGCTCCAGGCAATGTACCTGTTAACCGTCTCTTTGTCCCCAACTCAGTCCGGTCCCGGGTCCTCCAGTGGGGCCATACCAGCCGGTTCGCCTGCCACCCGGGCGTTCATCGCACGTTCTCCCTCCTGGCTCGTCGATTCTGGTGGCCCACCATGAGGAACGACGTCAAGGGGTTCGTACTGGCCTGCGCAGTCTGCGCCCGCAAGAGAGTCAGCACAGCAGCGGCAGTCCAGTTAGAGTCAGCCAAGGAACACGCCCTACAGCTGGATGCGGCTGCAGCTGCTGTACAGGGACTCCGAGAGCAGGTCCTGCTTGTTCAAGGTTCAATGGCCGCTTTGGCGGGACAACAGTCCGACATTCTCGCTCAGCTTCACTCGCTGGGCGACACCGTTAATGCCTTTCACCTCTCACACCCTTCAGGAACATTCCCCGCAGCCCCAGCAGATCTCGCATCTCGGGAACCCCTTCTCTCCGTCCCACAGCTGTTCGACGGTAATCCCGAGGAGTGTGCCACATTCATCATGCAATGTGAGTTGGTTTTCCGTCATCAACCAAGCCGTTTTTCTGCTCGTGGGTCCCAAGTGGCTTATATAACCAACCTACTTTCAGGCCATGCTGCCCAGTGGGTCACTTCCTCCTGGGCAATGGAGGCAGATTTTTTGTTCTCCTACCCAGACTTCGTGGCGGAGCTCCGCAGAGTGTTCCACCATCCAGCCCGAGGTCTGGACCCTGGAGCCCGGTTGGGGACCTTCCGACAGGGGAGCGGCAGGGTGACGGACTATGTCATGGAGTTTCGACTGGCGGCGGTGGAGAGTGGATGGAACGAACCTGCTCTTCGCCTAACCTTCATGAGGGGGCTCTGTGACGCAGTCAGGGACCAGCTCGCGACCCAGGAGGAACCTGGTTCCCTCGAGGACCTGTTCAGCCTCGCCATCCGCGTCGACGGACGCCTCCAGGAGAGAAGACGTGAGAGAACCCGACGGGGACCCCCAGACGCACCCCCCGAGGACCACGACCTCGAGGAGGATTTCGGTACCCCAGACGTACCCCCCGAGGACCACGACCTCGAGGAGGTTTTCTTTACCCCAGACGTACCCCCCGAGTACTACGACCCCGAGGGGGTGTTCAGGGAGTCCAGGGCTCAGGTCTTTCCGCCTCGCCGGCCTTACGACTGTGCCGTCGACCGCCGCTCAGGGGCTCCTTTTCCCAGCGGCCGCCTCTACAGTGCTGTCCGTCCTGCCCCCTCCGTGACTGATGGGTTTGTTCCCTCCCGAGCCGTGACCAAGGAGGAACCCATGCAGCTGGGACGCAACCGCCTTAGCCCGGCCGAGCGGGAGTCCAGGCTCTTCTCCGGCCGTTGCCTCTACTGTGGCCGGGATGGACACCGTGTCTCCAATTGCCGTGCCCGGCCAAGAGGACCAGGCTCGCCAAGACCCCGGGAGATCCTGGTGAGCCGTCTTTCCTGTCCCCCGCCCCGGAGGCCCGCTGGTGAGTCGCCTCCGGACCTCTCGTCCATACCCACCCGTGCACCACCCAACCGTCTGGCGGACGTCACCCTAGCCTGGGCGGACCAGCGGGCGACGGTGGGTGCACTCATGGACTCTGGTGCTGAGGGGAGTTTCATGGACGTTGGGTTTGCCACCCGGGCCGGCATTCCGCTTGAGGACCTCGAGAGGCCCTTGGAGGTCTTCGCAATGGATCATCGCCGCCTGGCTGACGTCACTCAACGCACCTGTCCAGTCCTTCTCACCGTTGCTGGTGACCACGTTGAGAGGCTCCAGTTTTTCGTCACCAGCTCTCCTCTTGTCCCTGTGGTCCTGGGCAGGCCCTGGCTCGCGCTGCACGAGCCCCACATCGCCTGGTCCTCCGGTGCCATCAAGGGGTGGAGCCCCTCCTGTCGTGCCCGGTGTCTTCGGGTGCCGTCCAGCCCCCTCACCGGGTCCCAGTCCTCGTCTCCGGCCTCCCTCGCCGGTTCTCTGTCCCTGTGCCCGGCCTCCGCTGTCGGGTCCCAGTCCCCGTCTCCGGCCTCCCTCGCCGGTCCTCTGTCCACGTCTCCGGTCCCCCTCTCCGGGCCTCTGTCTTTGTCCCCCTCTCCAGTGCCCCTGATCGCCGGCTTCCTTGGGTCCCGTCCGGGCAGGCCGGGGCCGTGTGGGTCGCCGGGTGCTGTAAGGTTTGGCTCTTTCCCCACCACGGGCTTCTTGAAGTACTGTGATGATTGGTCCGCTGCTCCAGACGTCTGAGCGCGCCTGTCGTGGTGCCGACCGGCGCCGGGTTCCTGCGCCGACTTACCGCCCTGGGCAGAGGGTGTGGCTCTCCGCAAGGGACCTCCCGCTACGGTCCTCGGCCAGGAGGCTCAAACCCCGTTTCGTCGGACCTTTCGAGGTCCTGAAGGTACTCAGTCCGGCGGCCCTGCGCCTGAAGCTTCCTGCATCCATGCACATCCGCCCCGTGTTCCATGTCTCCCGGGTTAAGCCCGTCTCCCTCAGTCCCCTTTTGCCTCCAGCTCCTGATCCGGCGCCTCCCGTGTTGGTGGATGATCACTGACTTCCATCGAGCCCATCCTGACGGGCCGGGTCGGCCTGGTCGCCAGGTGGCTCCCGTTGAGGGGGGGGTACTGTGAGGTTTCTGTCCTTGCCTTCTCACTCGTTCTGTTCCTTTAACCACCCTCGCTTTGTTTTCATTCATTTTTTCTGTCAAGTATTTCAATTCCCTCGTTCACACGTTTCTCCCCGCTGACGTCATCTGAGACGTCGCTGATTGGTTCCCTCACTTCCCCACGCTTTTCAATCACATTCCCCAGCTGTCACTGCCTTTCAATCAATCGATCCCTCATTATTTATACCCCGTTTTCCCCACCCTAAGTTGTTGGTTCGTCTTGATTTGTCGCTGGATGTTTTTCCCCGTTGCTTCTGTTTCACTGTGCTATTCTCCAGGAATTCCTAGAAGCCTTCACTTGGATTCCTGCTCCGTGGCGCGCGCTCGCCTCCACTGAAGTTCCTGTTCCTTTACGCAGCTCGTCTGGGTGAGTTTATCTAGATTGACTGTCTTGACCTATTTCCGATTTTCGTGTGTAACCTTTACACTGAAGTCTACCACCTTTTTGTCAGACAGTCACTCACCCAGCCTTTATCGTTTTTGCTCTTTCCTAATGGAATAATATTTTTGGGATCTTCCACCTCCCCTGTGTATTTACACGAAGATATTGTTTCACATTTGGACTGTGTTTGGATTTTTGCTCACTGTGTGTTTACACGAAGATAGTATTTCTCTTTTGGATGGTGTTTGGATTTTTGCTCACTGTGTGTTTACATGAAGATATTCACTTGGGCTGTTTTTGGAATATTGCACATCACTGTGTTGTTTAACACGAAGAATATAACACCCTGTCCTCCAGCTCGTTTCAAGTCTGCTCTGTCACTGACCCGTTCCCTCTCTCCCTCTCTCGGTCTTGCACAACATCTGAGAGGTCCGCCGTGAGAGTCTGCAGAGCGGTACAGAGGTCTGCTCCTGCTTCCCAAGACTACCCTTCCGGGAGAAGCTGCAGAGCAGCAGAACTTTGCCCCTTGTTCATTGCACCTGTTCTTGTTGACCTGCTTTCCCTGTTTCACTTATTCCTATTATCAAATAAACAAGCCCTCGTATTTGGCAACTCTGAATCCAACTCTCTTGTGTCGTTAGCGTTTGGGGTCGGTGTCAAACCATAACAATAAATTTTTTATTGGGCATAGTTCCCCTTGCTCCATTTAGGTGTGCCAGTACCAGGGCCCCACACGTGGTAAATACACAAGTCGCAACATGTAAATAAGACAGTTTTGGAGTTGTTGGAAAGTGTATTTCGTTATGTTTTGATAATAGGTTAATGGTCCGTATCCACTTCCAGTTATTATGTAAGCTAGGTAGCACGCTGCGGGTCTCACTCTCTGTACTGCCCACACACAGATAAGAAGGGTATCTGACTTCCTGTCTGACTCTGGGGAAGACGGCAAATAAGCTAATTTCCCAAAAGGTTGGCATGTTCCTTTGACATGGGCGCCAAAATGAAACTGGCTGATCTTCCCGCCGCTTCAGGGTATGTCTGCTGTGTCTCTGGTGTTAGAGGGAGAGAGGGAGAGAGAGGGAGAGAGAGGGGGGAGGGAGATAGATGGGGGATGGAGAGAGGGAGGGAGAGAGAGGGAGAGAGAGAGGAAGAGATGGAGAGAGAGGGGGAAGGGAGAGATAGGGAGGGATATAAAGGGGGGATGGAGAGAGGGAGGGAGAGAGAGCGAGAGAGGAAGAGAGGGAAAGAGAGGGAGAGATAGAGAGGGGGATGGAGAGAGAGGGAGAGAGGAAGAGAGGGAGAGAGAGGGGGAGGGAGATAGCGAGGGATATAGAGGAGGATGGAGAGAGGGAGGGATAGAGAGGGAGAGGGGAAGATAGGGAGAGAGAGGGGGGATGGAGAGAGGGAGGGAGAGAGGGGTAGAGAGGGGGAAAGGAAGAGAGAGGGAGAGAGGGGGGAGGGAGAGAGGGAGGGATAGAGAGGGGGATGGAGAGAGGGAGGGAGAGAGAGGGAGAGAGAGAGGGAGAGAGGGAGGAAAAGAGAGGGGGAGAAAGGAATAATATAAGGAGAGAGAGAGGAAGAGAGAAAGAGAGGTAGAGAGAGAGGGAGGGTGAGTGATAGCCTGATAGGTAGGGAGAGGGAGAGGGGGAGGGATAGGAATATAGAGGAAGAGAGGGAGAGAGAGAGAGGGAGGGAGAAAGCGGGAGAGAGAGAGGAAGATGGAGATAGAGAG
The DNA here is from genome assembly GCF_963971535.1 of Notolepis coatsorum. Classification (NCBI taxonomy): domain Eukaryota; kingdom Metazoa; phylum Chordata; class Actinopteri; order Aulopiformes; family Paralepididae; genus Notolepis; species Notolepis coatsorum. The sequence goes on from NC_140170.1 coordinate 62,029,873, forward strand.
AGGGAGGGAGAGAGAAAGGAAGAGAGGGAGGGAGAGGAAGAGAGTCAGAGAGAGGGAGAGAGAGGAATATGGAGGGAGAGAGAGAGAGAGAGAGAGTGAGATAGAGCAAGATACTCTGGATCTCTCTGCCTTAAAACAAAAGACCATCCCAAACTAAAATACAATACAACAACAACAACACTACAGACCTAGTATCTGTACACAATGCACTCATAGGTATACACTATACATTATATTAATATACTGTACACTAGGCATATAATGGTATATAATGGCATATAATGGTATACACGTAGCGGCACGGTGGTGTAGTGGTTAACACTGTCGCCTCACAGCAAGAAGGTCCACGGTTCGGTTCCCGCTTGGGGACCAGGTTTCCATGATGCCAGGTACCCAGGTGGGGTATCTCCCGGGCCTTTCTTTGTGGAGTTTGCATGTTCTCCCCGTGCTCGCAAGGATCCCCCCCCGATAAGATAAACCCAATGGAAAAACATGCACAACAACAGATCGCTAACGCTGTGGCGTCCTTGACGAAGACGGACAGGAGCACTTGGATTGGACCCCGGGGCGCGGCTCACGTTGACGCCCTCTCTGCTCCCGGCTGCCCTGAAGGACAACGGGAGTGTGTGTGTGTTCCTGTGGGTCGCCCATCTCGCGTGTGTGTGTTAAACTACATAACAAATAAAGACTTCTAGTCTAACAATTATTGTATCCGTACCGAACCGTTTCAGTACTGGATCTTCGGTTCAGTACGCGCTGTGTACCGAACGAATCCAACGGTACGTTAACCACTAACAGAACGCACGTGCAGGACTTTTTTTTGTGTGCAGTATTTAATTCAAAACTCCCAAGTTCACCCCTTCCCAAAATATATAATTGGTGCAAAGTGGCGGGTGTTCGTTCAACCGACGCACGACACTGAGAGCTTACCTGTAATTTAGCATAGCCTCATAGTAGTCGTGTCCCCGAAGCGTTTTTTGGGACTCGACCTTCGGCAGTTTTTTTTAGCGACGTTCAAACCATCGTTTTTAATCATGCAAAAGAATTTGCTCCTAAATAATTTTTCTGGTTCAGTAGTCGAGTCTTGACTTTAGGCACATAGCGCACATTTACACATATAACGTAGCACATATGCACATGTTGCTGCGGTTATTAACAGTAGTAGTACCTACTTACTGGTCACGGGAGGCTTCAATAACGTTTGGATGATAATCCATTTTTTTAATCCATTTGTTGAAACAACATCTTTGTTGGCCGATGACTCCTCATGCTATCTTAACGTACGTGCTGTGTTAAAGTACAGCCTTTTCTGTGTTAAACTACAGTCTCTGTTGTGTTAAAGTACAGCCTCTGCTGTGTTAAACTACAGCCTCTGCTGTGTTAAAGTACAGTCTCTGTTGTGTTAAACTACAGCCTCTGCTGTGTTAAAGTACAGTCTCTGTTGTGTTAAACTACAGCCTCTGTTGTGTTAAACTAGTCTTTGCTGTGTTAAACTACAGTCTGTTGTGTTAAACTAGTCTTTGCTGTGTTAAACTACAGTCTCTATTGTGTTAAACTACAGTATCTGTTGTGTTAAACTACAGTATCTGTTGTGTTAAACTACAGTCTAAACTACAGTCTCTGTTGTGTTAAACTACAGTCTCTGCTGTGTTAAAGTACAGTCTCTGCTGTGTTAAACTACATTATATGTTGTGTTAAACTACAGTATCTGCTGTGTTAAACTACAGTCTCTGCTGTGTTAAACTACAGTATCTGTTGTGTTAAACTACAGTATCTGTTGTGTTAGACTACAGTATCTGTTGTGTTAAACTACAGTCTCTGTTGTGTTAAACTACAGTATCTGCTGTGTTAAACTACAGTCTCTGTTGTGTTAAACTACAGTCTATGTTGTGTTAAACTACAGTCTCTGCTGTGTTAAACTACAATATTTGTTGTGTTAAACTACAGTCTCTGTTGTGTTAAACTACAGTCTCTGCTGTGTTAAACTACAGTATCTGTTGTGTTAGACTACAGTATATGTTGTGTTAAACTACAGTCTATGTTGTGTTAAACTACAGTCTATGTTGTGTTAAACTACAGTCTATGTTGTATTAAACGACAGTCTCTTCTGTGTTAAACTACAGTCTCTGTTGTGTTAAACTACAGTCTCTGTTGTGTTAAACTACAGTCTCTGTTGTGTTAAACTACAGTCTCTGCTGTGTTAAACTACAGTATCTGTTGTGTTAAACTACAGTCTCTGCTGTGTTAAACTACAGTCTCTGCTGTGTTAAACTACAGTCTCTGTTGTGTTAAACTACAGTCTCTGCTGTGTTAAACTACAGTATCTGCTGTGTTAAACTACAGTCTCTGCTGTGTTAAACTACAGTCTCTGTTGTGTTAAACTACAGTATCTGTTGTGTTAAACTACAGTCTCTGCTGTGTTAAACTACAGTCTCTTCTGTGTTAAACTACAGTCTCTGTTGTGTTAAACTACAGTCTCTGTTGTGTTAAACTAGTATCTGTTGTGTTAAACTAGTATCTGTTGTGTTAAACTACAGTATCTGTTGTGTTAAACTAGTCTCTGTTGTGTTAAACTACAGTATCTGTTGTGTTAAACTACAGTCTCTGTTGTGTTAAACTACAGTCTCTGTTGTGTTAAAGTACAGTCTCTGTTGTGTTAAACTACAGTATCTGTTGTGTTAAACTACAGTCTCTGTTGTGTTAAACTACAGTCTCTGCTGTGTTAAACTACAGTATCTGCTGTGTTAAACTACAGTATCTGTTGTGTTAAAGTACAGTCTCTGTTGTGTTAAACTACAGTCTCTGCTGTGTTAAACTACAGTCTCTGCTGTGTTAAACTACAGTCTCTGTTGTGTTAAACTACAGTCTCTGTTGTGTTAAACTACAGTCTCTGCTGTGTTAAACTACTTGTATCTGTTGTGTTAAACTACAGTCTCTGTTGTGTTAAACTACAGTCTCTGCTGTGTTAAACGACAGTCTCTGCTGTGTTAAACTACAGTATCTGCTGTGTTAAACTACAGTCTCTGTTGTGTTAAACTACAGTATCTGCTGTGTTAAACTACAGTCTCTGTTGTGTTAAACTAGTCTCTGCTGTGTTAAACTACAGTCTCTGCTGTGTTAAAGTACAGTCTCTGCTGTGTTAAACTAGTCTCTGCTGTGTTAAACTACAGTCTCTGCTGTGTTAAACTAGTCTATGTTGTGTTAAAGTACAGTCTCTGTTGTGTTAAACTACAGTCTCTGCTGTGTTAAACTACAGTCTCTGTTGTGTTAAACTACAGTCTCTGTTGTGTTAAACTACAGTCTCTGTTGTGTTAAACTACAGTATCTGCTGTGTTAAACTACAGTCTCTGTTGTGTTAAACTACAGTCTCTGTTGTGTTAAACTACAGTCTCTGTTGTGTTAAACTACAGTATCTGCTGTGTTAAACTACAGTATCTGCTGTGTTAAACTACAGTATCTGCTGTGTTAAACTACAGTATCTGTTGTGTTAAACTACAGTCTCTGCTGTGTTAAACTACAGTCTCTTCTGTGTTAAACTACAGTCTCTGTTGTGTTAAACTACAGTCTCTGTTGTGTTAAACTAGTATCTGTTGTGTTAAACTAGTATCTGTTGTGTTAAACTACAGTATCTGTTGTGTTAAACTAGTCTCTGTTGTGTTAAACTACAGTATCTGTTGTGTTAAACTACAGTCTCTGTTGTGTTAAACTACAGTCTCTGTTGTGTTAAAGTACAGTCTCTGTTGTGTTAAACTACAGTATCTGTTGTGTTAAACTACAGTCTCTGTTGTGTTAAACTACAGTCTCTGCTGTGTTAAACTACAGTATCTGCTGTGTTAAACTACAGTATCTGTTTTGTTAAACTACAGTCTCTGTTGTGTTAAACTACAGTCTCTGCTGTGTTAAACTACAGTATCTGTTGTGTTAAACTACAGTCTCTGTTGTGTTAAACTACAGTCTCTGTTGTGTTAAAGTACAGTCTCTGCTGTGTTAAACTACAGTCTCTGCTGTGTTAAACTACAGTCTCTGTTGTGTTAAACTACAGTCTCTGTTGTGTTAAACTACAGTATCTGCTGTATTAAACTACAGTCTCTGTTGTGTTAAACTACAGTCTCTGTTGTGTTAAACTACAGTCTCTGCTGTGTTAAACTACAGTCTCTGCTGTGTTAAACTACAGTCTCTGTTGTGTTAAACTACAGTCTCTGTTGTGTTAAACTAGTCTCTGCTGTGTTAAACTACAGTCTCTGCTGTGTTAAACTAGTCTCTGCTGTGTTAAACTACAGTCTCTGCTGTGTTAAACTAGTCTATGTTGTGTTAAACTACAGTCTCTGTTGTGTTAAACTACAGTCTCTGCTGTGTTAAACTACAGTCTCTGTTGTGTTAAACTACAGTCTCTGTTGTGTTAAACTACAGTCTCTGTTGTGTTAAACTACAGTATCTGCTGTGTTAAACTACAGTCTCTGTTGTGTTAAACTACAGTCTCTGTTGTGTTAAACTACAGTATCTGCTGTGTTAAACTACAGTCTCTGCTGTGTTAAACTACAGTATCTGCTGTGTTAAACTACAGTATCTGCTGTGTTAAACTACAGTCTCTGTTGTGTTAAACTACAGTCTCTGCTGTGTTAAACTAGTCTCTGCTGTGTTAAACTACAGTCTCTGTTGTGTTAAACTACAGTCTCTGTTGTGTTAAACTACAGTCTCTGTTGTGTTAAACTACTAGTCTCTGCTGTGTTAAACTACAGTCTCTGTTGTGTTAAACTACAGTCTCTGTTGTGTTAAACTACTAGTCTCTGCTGTGTTAAACTACAGTATCTGCTGTGTTAAACTACAGTCTCTGTTGTGTTAAACTAGTCTCTGTTGTGTTAAACTAGTCTCTGTTGTGTTAAACTACAGTCTCTGTTGTGTTAAAGTACAGTATCTGTTGTGTTAAACTACAGTCTCTGTTTTGTTAAAGTACAGCCTCTGCTGTGTTAAACTACAGTCTCTGTTTTGTTAAACTACAGTCTCTGTTGTGTTAAACTACAGTCTCTGTTTTGTTAAACTACAGTCTCTGTTTTGTTAAACTACAGTCTCTGTTGTGTTAAACTAGTCGCTGTTGTGTTAAACTACAGTCTCTGTTGTGTTAAACTACAGTCTCTGCTGTGTTAAACTACAGCCTCTGTTGTGTTAAACTACAGTCTCTGTTTTGTTAAACTACAGTCTCTGCTGTGTTAAACGACAGTCTCTGTTGTGTTAAACTACAGTCTCTGCTGTGTTAAACTACAGTCTCTGTTGTGTTAAACTACTCTGCTGTGTTAAACTAGTCTCTGTTTTGTTAAACTAGTCTCTGCTGTGTTAAACTAGTCTCTGCTGTGTTAAACAAGTCTCTGCTGTGTTAAACTAGTCTCTGTTGTGTTAAAGAACAGTCTCTGCTGTGTTAAACTACAGTCTCTGCTGTGTTAAACTAGACTCTGTTGTTAAACTAGTCTCTGCTGTGTTAAACTAGACTATGTTGTGTTAAACTAGCCTCTGCTGTGTTAAACTACAGTATCTGCTGTGTTAAACTAGTCTCTGCTGTGTCAAACTAGTCTCTGCTGTGTTAAACTAGTCTCTGCTGTGTTAAACTAGTCTCTGCTGTGTTAAACTAGTCTCTGCTGTGTCAAACTAGTCTCTGCTGTGTCAAACTAGTCTCTGCTGTGTTAAACTAGTCTCTGCTGTGTTACACTAGTCTCTGCTGTGCCTTCTTCACTAACAATTCCACCAGATGGCCCGTTGGTGGCAATAGGAATGTGATTTCCACTGATCTTTCTGAAGTCAATAGGAATGTGATTTCCATTGATCTTTCTGAAGTCAACGATGATTAATTTGGTCTCGTTGACGTTTAGAGAGAGGTTGTTATCATCATGACACCATATGGTTAGATCCTTCACGTCCCTCCTATAGGTCCTCATCTCATCACTGTCTGTTGGTCCTGTAACGGTCGTGTCATCCGCAGATTTCTCCAGATGTTGGGGGAGCAGTACGCCTAATTCTCTTATAATTGGAGATGTGGGAATTGGTTTTCAGACAACCACAAAAATACAATGAGAAGGAGAGAGAGAAAGAGACAGAGAGAGAGAGTTTCGGTGAGGCTCTCTCATCCCTGTGAAAGTGTTTTATCGTCTCCTCTGGTTACAGTTCGGATGAGGACCGTTCGCGGGAGAGATAAGAGAGAGAGAGAGCTGGAGAGTGAGAGAAAGAGGGGGCGAGAGATGGAGAAGAGAGGAGAAGCTTGTTAGAGAATGGAGGTGTTGATGAGATAATTACACAGCTGTCATAGTCCCTGTCTATAGCCGTGGAGCTGTGGACCTTTGTACGTGAGAGAGAGACAGAGAGTAAGAGAGAGCGTACATATTTGTGTGCTTGTGTGTTTGAATGTGTGGCTGTTGTATGTATAGTAGTAGTAGTAGTAGTAGTAGTAGTAGTAGTAGTAGTAGTAGTAGTAGTAATAGTAGTAGTAGTAGTAGTAGTAGTAGTAGTAGTAGTAGTAGTAGTAGTAGTAGTAGTAGTAGTAGTAGTAGTAGCAGCAGCAGCAGCAGCAGCAGCAGTAGCAGCAGCAGCAGCAGTAGCAGTAGCAGTAGCAGTAGCAGTAGCAGTAGTAGTAGTAGTAGTAGTAGTAGTAGTAGTAGTAGTAGTAGTAGTAGTTTATTGTCACGAATAAAGTACAGGTACATTACAGTGAGATGCTTGGTTCATACACATACAGCTCATTATAGTAATATTCCACAATTATTACAGTTGATAGTAATAATGGCACACATACATTTCACACCAACATGCGCATTTGATGATACATGCAGGAGTAAATCTTGAGACAACGTATCCTTTATTGATCCCCTTGGGGAAATGTGGGCGTCATAGGCTAGCAGCATGAGGGAGGGGGGAGGGGAGTGGGCAGGTTAATAGTAGAAAGACATAAATATAGGCAATTAAATTAGATCTGAATATAAAAAATATATGTATTTTTTTATATTGTTACTCATGTTTTTCTGTAGTAGTTGCAGTATCCAAATATAGTATTTCCAAATTGTTAAACTGTGTAAACCATTTGCTCATTGACTTAAATTCATTCTGCGTTTTTTTCTCTTCCTGTTTTCGCTTGATTGACGGAGCTAGAGCCCCGGGAGTCGGGGTGGTAATAAAAAAAAAAAAAAGCCCTGCCTCACATATCGGGAACCTGAGAACCGCTGAACGGATTTTGTCGCCTGAAAGGGTAATCAACAGGCAACTGGTCGGTGCCAGTTAAGAGGTTAACAAAATGTGTGTGTGTGTGTGTGTGTGTGTGTGTGTGTGTGTGTGTGTGTGTGTGTGTGTGTGTGTGTGTGTGTGTGTGTGTGTGTGTGTGTGTGTGTGTGTGTGTGTGTGTGTGTGTGTGTGTGTGTGTGTGTGTGTGTGTGTGTGTGTGTGTGTGTGTGTGTACGTGTGTACGTGTGTGTGTGTGTGTGTGTGTGTGTGTGTGTGTGTGTGTGTACGTGTGTGTGTGTGTTAAAAGGTTTATCAGAATAAAATAACCACACATGTTACATCACATACAAGATTGTAGAATACTTCAAAAACTAAATTAATTAAAATACAACCACATACACAAATACATACATGATCAATTAAAAGCCTGACAAGGTTTTTAGACCTTGTTTAAAAGACTCCACACTAACAGCAGACCTGATTTCACAAGGTAGCTGATTCCATAGCTTGGGTGCTACGACTGAAAAAGCCCGGTCACCCTTGGTTTTTAGTTTGGTCCGGGGGACGACGAGCGCTCCTTGGTCGGAGGAGTGGAGAGCCCTATTAGGGCAGTAAGGGGTTATAAGCTCAGCAATGTAGCTTGGGGCTTCACCCTTTAAAGCCTTGTAGGTGTTGAGCGCAATTTTAAAATCAATCCTGTATTTTACAGGTAGCCAATGTAGCGAGGCTAATACAGGGGTAATGTGTTCTCTGCGTTTGGTTCAGGTTAACAATCTGGCGGCCACATTCTGAATGGTTTGAAGTTTAGCCTGGATGTGTCTCCAACCAAATGTGAGGAATTCTTAAAATTCTTAATAAACAAAGTTGAGGTAATCAGAAACAACATCACACCACCTACACGTAGCTTAGATGTCTCGCCGCCCTGTTCATCCACCCTGGCCTGTTTTCAACCCATCACCCTCTCTACTCACAGATATAGTCTCAGCCATGAAACCAACCACCTCCCCCCTTAACATAGTTCCCTCTGTTCTTCTCAAAGAAGTATTTCCCAGAACTGGCCCCAGCATCCTCTCTATCATAAACACCTCCCTAGTCACTGGTACCGTTCCAACCTGCTTCAAACATGCAGTGGTCCAGCGCCTTCTGAAAAAACCCAACCTAGACTCCACCCAGCTCAATAATTACAGGCCAATCTCCAAGCTCCCATTCCTATCAAAGGTCCTTGAAACGGCTATTCTGTCCCAGCTGTCTCCCTACCTGCACTTGAATAACATCCTGGACACATTTCAGTCAGGTTTCAGAGCCAAACACAGCACAGAATCTGCCCTGCTTAAGGTCACCAATGACCTGCTCCTCACTACCGACAACCGGGACTGTGCTGTCCTTATGCTCTTAGACCTCAGTGCAGCTTTCGACACTAGTATAGACCATGCTATTCTCATTGACCGTCTTCACCAGGCAGTTGGTGTCAGTGGCACAGCCCTATCATGGTTCACCTCCTACCTCAGTGATAGAAACGTCTCCGTTAATATCGGAAACTGCTCCTCCCCCTCTGCCTCTGTCTCTTGCGGGGTTCCACAAGGCTCCATCCTTGGCCCTATCCTATTCTCCCTATACATGCTGCCCCTTGGTCTGATCATTAAAAAACACAACATCTCTTTCCATTTTTATGCCGACGACACTCAGGTCTA
>NC_140170.1:62043763-62047517 GCF_963971535.1 Notolepis coatsorum
TAATCACATTTTTATGAGCTAACGTATTCGGTTATATTGGACATTTGTATTAATTATATCAAGCGAAGAACTGAGAAATTTGGCAGAAAGAGACGGCAACATTATCGTGGGTTTGCGTGATGACTATCTCCGCTTCCCAACGACTTGGTGCTGGATTTGCGAGAGCATGCAGCTGCAGAGCCGCAGAGCCAGCGGTGTTTTCAGGTCCGGTCTGGGGACCGCTCAGCAGCGCCTGAATTGGAGTATTGCACTGTGCGGGCACAGCTCTGTGGGTTCTGCGGCTCTGCAGCTGCATGCTCTCGCAAATCTAGCACCAAGCCCCCGATGACACATCGTTGTCATTATTAGACCTGCTTGGTGAAGCAAACAATGAAACAAATGTAATGATTGTTTCGTTCATCGCATAGGCTATTTAATTTTAGCCTATTTTAATACAATTCAAATAATCAAATTGTGCTTAGAGGGAATTATTTTGACCGGACATTATGACCGGAGAGATTTAATATGTCGGACTTCAACAGATTTTGCCGGTCAAAAACGGTAATTACCGGACAATGGAAACCCTGGTGTATACGCTGTGTTACAGTATACGGGTGGGATCAATAAAAGGATCGATTTTTGGAATGGTCGATCAGAATTGGAATAATCCATTTGGATACCATCTGATCTCAGGTAAGGAATCTATTTGACCAGTATTAGGATAATCAGACCTTTTTTCACAGAGATATAAGCTTTCCCCCTATATGTGATATGGCTGTTTTGACTGTGCGAGTGATCAGGAAATAAGAGAATCGATTTACAGCTTGCGGCACCAGCGTGCATACGTACACATATACTATCGATAATCTAGCGTTTATTTGAAAACGATTCATAAATAGGCCGAACAATGACAACGTTCTAGAATATTACAGTACATCAGCGTTTATCAGGGATTCTTCTTTTTTCTTCTTCTTGAAAACGAGGGCTTTTCAAAATGCTATAAAACGGAAATGAACTTATAAAAAAACAATCTGCTTCGACAATGTTGACTGGAAATGGGTCATTGATAATGCGACGGGCAGATTAGACACAAAACATAGATTAGGCTATATTAACGTTAACATTGAAGTGGTTGCTGGGCATTCAAGGGGGTAAAAAGGAAAACACGGCCGGCTCTGAAAGTGTTAATATATAATATGAACCACGTCTCTCTCAGTGAACAACATCTCAGCCAGACAGCTTCTTCATTTGGCAACTCTCTCTCTCTCTCTCTCTCTCTCTCTCTCTCTCTCTCTCTCGTCTCTCTCTCTCTCTCTCTCTCTCTCTCTCTCTCTCTCTCTCTCTCTCTCCTCTCACTCTTCCTCTTCCTCTTCCTCTTCCTCTCTCTCTCTCTCTCTCTCTCTCTCTCTCTCTCTCTCTCTCTCTCTCTCTCTCTCTCTCTCTCTCTCTCTCTCTCTCTCTGTCTCTCTCTTACGATTATTCAGGCAACGATTCAATGCATCATGAAATCTATTAATTTGACCACGATTCGATTCGATGAATTTTCTATACATTTTCTATCATTTCCCCAAAACATTTTTAATACACAAATGTGGCTGGGGGAACTGACTTTTTTATTTTCGATTAATGATCGATTCTAACATATTAAATCGATGCAGTTGAATCATCACATTAGAATCGATGCATTTTGATTAATCTATGCATCGTTACACACCCTACCAGAGAGAGAGAGAGAGAGAGAGAAAGGAGGAAAGGGAGTGAGAGAGAGAAAGGAGAGTGAGAGAAAGACAGCAAGAAAGGACTGAGAAAGAGAGTGAGAGAAGAACAAAACTAGAGAGAAAGGAGAGTGCAAGAGAGAAAGGAGAGAGAGAGAGAGAGAGAGAGAGAGAGAGAGAGAGAGAGAGAGAGAGAGAGAGAGAGAGAGAGAGCAAGAGAGAGGGGGGCGTGATAGAGAGAGAAAGGGGGGAGTTTTTTTTTTCTTTGTACGTGTTTCTGTGATGAACAGAAAGCATGAGGGAAAATGAACAAACTCAATTTCAAGCTCACCTCTCCTCTCAGAGTCTCCTGCATGGAGGAGAAGCACTCAGCTCCCTCAAGCGAAGGGCTATTAACCCTCTCACCGCCGCCCCCCCCTCCCTCTCTGGCCTCAACTAACAACCAGCAGAGCCACTTCCAAGGTGCCACCAAGGTCAATCTGAGAATGTACTCCACCACTATACCACTACAGAACAACAACCCTGCCCTATACGCTCTCTCTCTCTCTCCTCATCTCTCTCTCTCTCTCTCTCTCTCTCTCTCCTCTCTCTCTCCTCTCCTCCTCTCCTCTCTCTTCTCTCTCTCTCTCTCACTGTCGGTGGAAAACAGAGCTAAGAGGAACAACAGCGCACTAATTAGCGTCTCTCCTTATGATTGCACACAGTTTATGTCACATTAAAGCCAGGCCGCGCACGCGCGTCGAGCGAACCTTTAGCCGCCCGCACAACACAACTCATAATCCAGACAGCCGGCGCGCAAATGAGACAAATGACTCCACCAACTTTCAAAAGACAGAGGGATTCCTCATTTGGAGAGGAAATTAAATTAGCGCGCTGGGGGCTCGTGGATCTTCACAGGGGTCTCTGTTGTGTTGATATGACCGTGTCACTCCTTTCAGTTGCGGGGGATATATTTGTCTTGTTCTTTTTCCCCCTCCCTCCTTTATTAATAATGGTGTATATAGCAGAAACGGCGTTCCCCCCGGTGCAGAGAGAGAGATAGAGAGGGATTATTAAACCCGCTCACAGTGGCCTATAGCTGCTACTACTTCCATTATGTCACTTTGGGTGTCGCGACGAGGAGCTCTCTCACGGGAGCCTAATTGTGGCATCCGTTTGTGACCTTGGGCTCAGAGGTGCGGGGGGGCGGGGGGGGGGGGGGGGGGGTGCATCATCAACGCGAGACGGCGGGACACGGGCACCCTTAGGGAGAGAGAGCGAGAGAGAGGGAGAGGCGGGGAGAGGCAGGGAGAGAGAGAGGGCAGAGAAAGAGAGAGATATGACATAGAGAGGGAGAGAGAGCGTGAGCGAGAGAGAGGGAGAGGCGGGGAGAGAGAGAGAGGGGGGGCAGATAAAGAGAGAGATATGACAGAGAGAGGGAGAGGTGGAGAGAGACAGAGGGAGAGGTGGAGAGAGATGGAAGGAGGGAGAGAGAGAGAGAGAGAGAGAGAGAGAGAGAGAGAGAGAGAGAGGAGAGAGAGAGAGAGAGAGAGAGAGAGAGAGAGAGAGAGAGAGAGAAGGGAGGATGGTGGCAGTGCCATCTGTCTCTGTGTTCTGACCCGCATGCCCAAATTAGGACCCGTGACACGGCAGCTAATTACAACACGTGCAAGAGAGGGAATGGGGGGGTTCGGGGTGGGAAGAGAGTTTGGTTTGTGGGATGGGAGGTGGGGGTAATAGAGGGGCTTGTTGGGATGGGAGGTGGGGGTAATAGAGGGTGTTGTTGGATGGGAGGTGGGGGTAATAGAGGGGGTTGTTGGGATGGGAGGTGGGGGTAATAGAGGGTGTTGTTGGGATGGGAGGTGGGGGTAATAGAGGGGGTTGTTGGGATGGGAGGTAGGGCTAATAGAGGGGGTTGTTGGGATGGGAGGTGGGGCTAATAGAGGGGGTTGTTGGGATGGGAGGTGGGCTAATAGAGGGGGTTTGTGGGGTGGGAGGGGGGCTAATAGAGGGGGGTTTGTGGGGTGGGAGGTCGGGGTAATAGTCTATACTGGAGGAGTTCTAGCGCAAAAGAGGAGAGG
>NC_140170.1:62047717-62070829 GCF_963971535.1 Notolepis coatsorum
GACCTGTACTAGATAAGACTTCTCAGCTGGAACTTAAAAACAGGCATCTGGCAACCACTAAACAGACATGCGAGTACACAAAACGTTTACTTCAGTGTGTTCAAACCAGCTGTTACTCTATTTCATTAGCACTCAGAGTGATTTTTCTTTATTGTGTAAGAAGAATGTTACCTTTCAAAGGAGACCAGACTCATGCATGTGCTATAAGTATAAAGTATAGTATCGTTGGGCGTTATAAAAAGGGTTAAAAACCAATTAAAAAAGAGCACATTACTAACTTTGTATTACAGTTTAATTTTTCCTCACATCTCTTACTGCAATATAATTTGGGCCAACACTTATACCCTTCTTACTTACAAGCAATCTATAGAGCTCAGAAATCCTTTGTAAAGGGGTCCCCACACGGCGAGCGATTTTAGTCAGACGACCAATTTTTTTAGCGAGCCGACCGACAGAATTGTATCGCCTCCATTGTTATGAATGAGAGAACACACACGGCAGGAGATTTTGAAGCGACGGTCGGCAAGCTATTTCTGTCGCCTCGCTAAATATCGCCCCAATCCTATTTTTTGAGGCGACGGCACACGGACAATGAGGAAATAACATGACTTCTACAGTAGAAGTAGTGCAGACGTTCTACTGGTGTATCATTTGTACACCTTTAATGTATCAATACATTCATTGATCAATAACCTACGTATTATTACCATGCTACTTATGTTCATTATTATTAACGGGAACAATTTAAATAAATAACGTTAGTTTGAGAAGCTATAGTGGCCGCTTGTCATTAACTAATGAATAAACAATGCGCCACGATGCACCTACTAGTGTTTTAATACTCGGGTAACAAAAGAAGTTGTGGATGTTGACAGAGTTTAATGTCCAGGCTGCAGCTGATGTAGTTTGTAAGGTTTATTGTCCAAAGAAAATGATGGTTGAGAACAAAACAGTTTGCGTCTTCCGTGAAAAAAAACATTCTCTTTCAGCAGCTGCATAACAATACTTGTCCAATCGGTGGTAATGAACGTATCGTAGCGATCAGGCATGCAGTAATGTCAGGAAGAATGAGGAGAGGTTGTATTCGTATAGTGGTTTAATTCCAGCTCAATATGGGTTTTACAGGTTAATACTCCCTCGTAACGCACAACACAGCTACCTGCTATTAAATACGCTCGCTTCACAACAACATAACGGGTCCGTCCTCCTATATCTCCCGGGGGGAAGCAAATAACCACACCCCCAGCTAGACAGAGCAACGGTCGCCCCTGGTGTGGAGGGGCAAGCGATTGTCTTTGAGCAACAGGCGATCGCATCCCCAGGCGACGTCGGTCGCCCGCCGTGTGCAGACCACTTAAGAATTGCAACCAACTCTTCTTATTTAGCCCCAATCAAACCATTATTTAAACAACTGCAACTACTCACAAGTACCAAACAGGGGTTCTTATGTATAAAGTAATTGATCTTCCTTCGTCTTTACCTAACTTCTTTCAACGTTATTTTGAGTTTATTTCTCATTATCATGCACATCTCACAAGAAGAAATAATGACTTACGCATTCCTTTCTGTAGGCCTCTGTTTTGTTTATCAAGGTGCAGTGATGTGGAATTACATACAAAATCTAACACAAAAGCAAGCTTAAGAAAGAACTACAGATCCTGTAGTCTGTTCCATGTGTGTGAGTAGTCTTTTTTCCAACATTATAATTGTTGTATAATGCTGTATTGTATGTATCTGTGTGTAGAGTGGGATATGCACATGTGTGTTTGTGCATAATGTGGGGGGGGGGGGGGGGGGGGGTTCTGTGTAGTTATCCTATATAGGTTTAAGAGGGGAGGTCGATTATAAGCCCTTGGGCTTTTTGACCATTCCTGCACATTTTAACTGTTCTTCTTTTACTTATTTTATTCCAGAATGTATGTTTGTAAGTGCAAATAACAATAAGCAAATAAACAAACCTCTATTTCATTAGCACTCAAAGAGATTTTTCTTTATTGTTTAAGAAAAGGGAAAGGTGATTGGTTTTAGACACCTACAGTACTACTACTGTACTCTAACTGTAAAGAGTAACACTTGAATGTTTCTGTAGTGGAGGTGTACAGTATTTCAATAGGCAACCCTGAACGGATTATTTTTCTAGAAGAGCACCACAACATAGGCATTGTATGCATAAAAGGGGCAAAAGCTAAAGTTAAGTGTCTGTTACTTTTGTAGCAGTAGTTCAATGTCACTGCCTTTTTTGTTAGGCCTAGTTGTTGGCTACAACTTTGCCACAGTAGGCATTAATCACTTAATAATACATAAAATGTCTGAAATCTAAAATCTGGCACTTTTTAGGAATAAAATAACTTATTAAAGCTTGGTGTATTGTTTTTATTGACATATAGTCCATTCATGCTGAGTGAATCAGTTCCCCCAGCCACATTTGTGTATACATTTTTTGGGGGGGGAATTAACTGATCGAGAATTAATCTAATTGCATCGAATCGAATCGTGGTCAAATGAAGACATTTCATGATGCATTGAATCGTTGCCTGAAGAATCGTAATCTAAACTAATCGTTGTGGGGGCAAATATTTACACACACACAGCTTCAGAGCTTATAGAAAGAGTACTACATGCCATTGCATACAGTGTACCACACGCACACACACACACACGCATGCACACACTGGACCTCAGAATAGATCACCAATCACACCCTCTACCTCGCTGCCTCCACAAGTGCAATTAACACTCCTGTTCCAGAAAGGTTATTGCTGTCAGAGCGGCCACAGACAGACAGACACACACACACACATACAATAATCACATGCACACACACACACACATGGCAGGGGCTGAGTTATTAAGTCTGCTCTGGGTAGGTATGTTTTGGGTGGAGGCTGATATTTCTAGAGTCTTGTATGCCTGTCTGCCTCTCCTCTATCTTTCTATCTCTCTCTCTTTCTTTCAATTTCTCTATTCTATTTCTGTCTGTCTCTGTCTCTCTCCACTCTGTTTCTCTTTCCCCCCTCTATCTCTACCTCCTCTCGCCTATTTCTCTGTCTCTCCTCTCTCTGTCTCTCCACTCTGTCTCTCTTTCACCACTCTCTCTCTACCTCCTCACCCCTGTTTCTCTCAGTCTCTCCTCTCTCTGTTTGTTTCCTCTCTCTCTCTCTGTTATCTCTCTTC
Organism: Notolepis coatsorum; assembly: GCF_963971535.1. Taxonomy (NCBI): domain Eukaryota; kingdom Metazoa; phylum Chordata; class Actinopteri; order Aulopiformes; family Paralepididae; genus Notolepis; species Notolepis coatsorum. The sequence continues at coordinate 62,050,892 of NC_140170.1, forward strand.
CTTCCATGTCTGCTTCTCTCTGCTTAGAATCAAAGGGTTCCTCCATCGAACAGGCTAATCTGAAATGAGATCTTCAAGAGAAGACAGCATTCCTATATTTTACCTCCTCTCGTACATATGTTATCTTACTTCCTCTCTCCTCAGTACATGTGTTTTCTTACTTCCTCTCTCCTCAGTACATGTGTTTTCTTACTTCCTCTCTCCTCAGTACATACATGTGTGTGTGGTCTTACTCCCTCTCTCCTCAGTACATACATGTGTGTGTTTCTTACTCCCTCTCTCCTCAGTACATACATGTGTGTGTTGTCTTACTCCCTCTCTCCTCAGTACATACATCAAATCAAATCAAATCAAATTTATTTATAGGGCCCGACAACACACGTTAATGTCCCCATGGGCCGTACAGGTCTTCTTTAAACAAGTCAAGAAGACAACATAACAATAAGTCAAGAACAGAACAAGAACACCATAGGGTCCAAACATTTTTTAGATGAATGCAAATAAATGAAAGAATGCAAGCACTCCCAGACATACCCCACGCGAAGGTAAGGAAAAACTCACTAAAACCTAACAATAGGGAAAAAAAGCTCCACAGGCAATGTGGAGGAGAGAAACCTTAGAAGGGCCGTTCAAGGGGGGATCTCCCTTCTTAGATGTCGGTGATAGTAGTGTTGCAGACGGACAGTTGGTAAGCATGCACTCATGTGTGTGGTGAAACACAGATGAGTGCATGCAATAGCAACTGTACATTTTGAAAAATTAAAGATAGAGCTAATAGCGATAGCAACTGAACATTTTGAAAGATTAAAGATAGAGTTGATAGCGGATCTATTTGAGGCACAGGGGCGGCGCAAGAGGGTCACATGTGTGTGTTGTCTTACTTCCTCTCTCCTCAGTACATACATGTGTGTGTTTCTTACTCCCTCTCTCCTCAGTACATACATGTGTGTGTTGTCTTACTCCCTCTCTCCTCAGTACATACATGTGTGTGTTGTCTTACTTCCTCTCTCCTCAGTACATACATGTGTGTGTTTCTTACTCCCTCTCTCCTCAGTACATACATGTGTGTGTTTCTTACTCCCTCTCTCCTCAGTACATACATGTGTGTGTTTCTTACTCCCTCTCTCCTCAGTACATACATGTGTGTGTTGTCTTACTCCCTCTCTCCTCAGTACATACATGTGTGTGTTTCTTACTCCCTCTCTCCTCAGTACATACATGTGTGTGTTGTCTTACTCCCTCTCTCCTCAGTACATACATGTGTGTGTGGTCTTACTCCCTCTCTCCTCAGTACATACATGTGTGTGTTTCTTACTCCCTCTCTCCTCAGTACATACATGTGTGTGTTGTCTTACTCCCTCTCTCCTCAGTACATACATGTGTGTGTTTCTTACTCCCTCTCTCCTCAGTACATACATGTGTGTGTTTCTTACTCCCTCTCTCCTCAGTACATACATGTGTTTGTTTCTTACTCCCTCTCTCCTCAGTACATACATGTGTGTGTTTCTTACTCCCTCTCTCCTCAGTACATACATGTATGTGTGTGAGCTGAACATTAGGGGAGGCTATAGTTGCGAGTCGCGCGGGGCGTGCAGAATTGTTCCTTTTTTCTTTGTTGCTTGCACACGCTGCGTGCACCGGCAAACGGTGCTGTCCATGGTTCTGAATTCATACAATACACACACACACCCACTAGGCTACTACAGCGAGCCCCACTCTTTTAATATATAGTGCAAATTAAGTGTTCAAATGAAGGCATACAATATGATTAACCATTGTCTTCACCTTAATGCAGCAAAATGTGACGTTTCGTCTTGTCATCAACAATCTTTTCTGCATTGAGTTTGTCTGTGAGATCACTTTCAATGTGAAGCAGACTCAGAGTTGACTGTCTCTCCTGGCACATTGTTGTTCTGAGCCAGTTTCGGATGCGCCTCATTGCTGAGAAAGACCGTTCACAAGTTGCGGTGCCGACAGCAATGAAGGAAAGGTTTTTCGTCATTTGGATCTCATCATGCTTTGAAAACAATGTACATACAGTAGCTCTAAAAGGTTTCCACGATTTGATGAACTCTGACTCTCATCATGCCCTCGTAGATAAAGCAACATACAATAGCCTCCGTATAGTTATTTTATTTAAGATTTGTTTTTGGCATTTTATTGCTTTATTTCAGATACAAGTCTGGCAGAGAGGAAGGATGGGAGAGCGATATGGGGGAAGACATTCGGCAAAGGTCGCCGGGTCCGGGAGTCGAAACCGGGACGGCCGCGTTGCACTACAGTGCGCTATATGGTGCGCCACCCTGGCGCCCAGGTGATCCGTAGTTATGCCCAGGACAGCCCGGGCAGAGCTCACTGTGGCTGCCTGCAAGTGTAGCTGGTGCTGCTGCTGGCAGCTTCTAAATTACTTTGTTTATATGTTGCCTTGGAAAAAGACGTATATCCATTTTATCTATCTATCTATCTATCTATCTATCTATCTATCTATCTATCTATCTATCTATCTATCTATCTATCTATCTATCTATCTATCTATAACATTTGGATAGGCTTAGCCTACCCTAGCCTTCATTACCCGCTGCCTATGCTCTCTCCTCAGTACATACATGTACGTGGTTTTTTTTTTTTTTTTTTACTTTGACCAGTCAGCTGGTTCTTTTCGCGTTTATCGCTTTTTCTGTTCAAGTATGACCGACAGAAACAGGTTGAATGGGGTATAGATGGGGGGAAAGACACTCTGAGAAAATACGGCGAGTCTGGGAGTCGAACTCGTGTACCCCAGATCCGTGACGCGCACGGTTGTCCCCGATGCCGAAATAGCGTTCGAGGTACGCGGTGAGCTACTGGAGCTCCCTCATGTACGTGGTTTCTAAGAAAATAATTAAGTTCGTACAGAGGATAGTGGAAGTAAGAAACCGTTTATATATGAGGCCCTTATCTTATATTAACAATATAAGGGCCATGTACATTTACAGGAGAATGTAAAGCGGGCCTTGAACATAAACTGAAACATGCCTCTCTGATGCACAAATTCTCTCTCTCTCTCTCTCTCTCTCTCTCTCTCTCTCTCTCTCTCTCTCTCTCTCTCTCTCTCTCTCTCTCTCTCTCTCTCTCTCTCTCTCTCTCTCTCTCTCTCTCTCTCAAACACACACCAGAGATTCTCAAACTGTGGGCTGCAAGCAAATGGGGAGAGCCTGCGCGCACACAAGAGACTGCTTAGAGCACTGCATTGTTTTCAACCCGAAAATCTTACAGCATAATGCAACAGTGATATGTCATATTATTCACACAATTCTGAGGTTCCTGAAGATATGATGCATTCTATTCTACCTCACCCAAAATCACAATAGGAAGCCAATGAAAATATAATGTCTCAGGCAAATTTGCATATAAGGCGGGGAGCTACTGTAGCCACTGTGCCAAACTCACCACGACGCAGCACAACTAGACCCTGGAGATTTACATGACTTGGTTTATGTCAGGAGCAAGGCTTCTTCTAGAAGGTGAAAGACTTTAGTCAGTAAACATCTTTCTGTGTTGGTGACGTTGCCTTTTCAAGCGTTTCCAGCCGCCTCAGTTATCCACATTGGCACAGAGCTCGCATTTGCTTTATCAATCCAGGGTGTGTTTGCTTTGTCAATCCGGGGTCCCTTTCAGTAGAACCGTGTGAAACATGACTAAGGCCACCTCCTGTATGGTTTTATCACTTCCTCTCTTCCAGTACATGTGTGTGTGTTTTTGTGTAGTTTGCGATGGCAGTGGCACCACTATAAAATGTGGAGGTGTCCCGTTTTGGCTTAGTCAAATAGAATTCACACAACTACAATATGTGATATGTCTCATCAATCTTTCTGGTCTCATATACAGTAGATGTTACATGCAGCAGCTTATCATCGTTTTGAATCAGGGAAACATATCAGAGACTTAGTCCAAAGTCAGTCCACCACAGTCAGGACAGTCGACACCTGACCAATTTTCCGCCTTCGACTGAAAACACACTTCTTCAATCAATATTTATAATGAAGAAAAAAAAATGAAAACAAAAACAACTAGCCTCCATACTGTCTACTACTATCATGCACTTGCTACTAATCTTCCTTGCCTATATTACTACCTACTAGGGCTGTCCCCGACTAAGGATTTGGATAGTCGACTATGATTCGCCGAAATATGCCGATAGTCGACCATTTTTTTTTGAAAAAAAAGTATACTTTTTTTTGTTGTATCATTCCATTTGGGCTGTGGGGGGTGCTTGATGTCTGAAGGAGTCGACGGAAGGCTTCTTGTCCTCTGCAAAAGCATGCAATTGGTCCACTGATGGATACATCTTGATATTTGTCTAGTGTGTTCATTAGATGAGTGAAATCCTCTTTCAGTGCCTCTGTGCCTGTTTTCTTAGGTAGTTAGCTTCGCTGGTATGCGTGCCATTAGCGTTAGCCACGCTTCTAGGCCTCTTTTCTTTTGGAAAGAATGATACAAAAATAATAATTAAATTACATTTATTTTTTTTATATTGGACTAAGAGGTTGGCAGTCGACTACGGCTCCTTTCGATCGATTAGTCGACTATTCGACTAATAGGGGTCAGCCCTACTACCTACTATGCTAATATGTCTGTTTGACGAAAATTGTTACTTAGCTGAAAGAGTTGTGCCCTTCCTGCTGACCTGTTGTACAGAACTTGTACAGAAGTCATAAGTAGAACACTGGAGCATGCAGACTTAAGGCAATACACTTTATTTTAAACGAATGTTTTGACACAGGTTTGACTCTGATTTGACCCTGCATCAAAACGTAAAGGTTATTGCCTTTACATTTACATTTACATTTAGTCATTCAGCTGATGCTTTTCTCCAAAGAGATCTACAAGTTCCTTGTATCCCTGAGCTCCAGTGTTCTACTTTGGACTACATCTTTCAAGTCTCTCCCTGATTCAAGATTGCCCTACTCTGAGAGCACCTACATCTCCTACATGCCTACATTTCCTTTTTATGTGGGTTGGTTGGATCATGTAACTTCTCCCTTCATATTATAAATATATAATATTTATTTTTTATTTAACCTGTATTTAACCAGGCAGGTCAATTAACCAGTTATCCATCAGGCAGAAAAATGGGGCTAGTTTTGCATAACATGCCTGATGATTGCATACCCAAAGTAATTAACTATTTATTCTTGAACCACTTATAGCGTCATGCTGGTCTCCATTGAAAGGAAACATTCTGAACTTTTTTCCACAACAGGATGAATCACTCTGAGTGCTAATGTAATAGAGTTACAGAGGTTTGAACACACTGAAATAAAAGTTTTGTTTACTCACGTCTTTGTTTACTTGTTGCCAGATCTGTTTTTGAGTTCCAGCTGAGAGGTAGGAGCTGGAAAACACAACGCTTCCATAGCCTGAAGTCTTATCTAGTACAGGTCCAAAGTTGATAACAATCCCAAGGAAAATTAGTGTTTCACAGATGTTTCTGTAATGTTTGTATCAGTAATAATTCGTCCAAAATGGCTGACCACTCAATTAATTTGGACAAGCGAGTGAGGAATTCTCAAAACCAACAACTTCCCTGTCTTCTTTTGTTCCTTTACCGTGGGAATCAGCCTTCGTGTAAGGTACCATTAATGCGAGAATTTCATTGGCTACAAAAACAGTCAATCATTTTCACCGTCGGAGGTGACTGGTCCGTTCAGGGCCAGCCGAAACCGGACGTGGTCACTTGTCCGAAACAGACACTCGTTGGTTGTTCGGGATCATCCCTATGTTCCCCGGGTCCTATGTTCCCCGGGTTCTATGTTCCCCGCTTTGATTGATTAATAGATTGAACATTTTATAAATTTTTATTATTTTATTAATTATTAATGTCCGCCTTGTTTCGAACGGTTAAGCTTAGGCCCTCTTTCGAACTGGTTAAGGTTAGAGTTTGGAATCAGGGCTGGTGGTCTAAAATGTTCAATCAATCAATCAATCAAAGCGGGGAACATAGAACCCGGGGAACATAGACATGCTCCCGGTTGTTCGGCCTTGTTTAGAAGCACATAATAGGTTGGGTAGGGTGTCAATCGAACAACATTTTAGCTGTAGCATGATGTGTAGGTTGATTGGCAAAAATACAGCGCTAGGCCGGCAGACAAAGTGCCGTGAAGTGCGCACGCCGATTTTTAAGAGCTTAACTCATTGGGCGCCACCCTCTTTCCCCATCTGTACTCAATGGCGCCAGCGTTATTGACCATTTTAGTGATGTTTGCAGACCCATCGTGTGTTCTGTATTATAGCTACGGAGACAATAGTATGGCTCATTTGACAGGCATTGTTCATAGTCCATCACTGACTAATCAGTTCATTTCTACATACTGTAGTTTGTGCGCTATTACACGCTAAACATCACCCCTTTCCAAAATAATCCAGTCTTTTTTCATAGATCGCGAGATATGACGCGTTATATGCAATATGCCCAAATCGTTCTGGTTGATCGCCTGAAACCCCAAATACTTCCAAATCAAAGGTATATACCATGTACATATGTGTCTTCACAAAATCATTAAGGGGGGGTTGTTTTAACTAGAAACTGCGATCGTGTTTGTCGAGCATGTTTTACGTCCGGTAAAACATGACACTGTGATCGGTACAGAAGCATGTTTTACGTAAAAAAAATACCAGCAGGTTGCCTAAGATAGACCTTACCTCAGTCAGAAAGTACTCCAAAATTTATAAATCCCAGTCGATCCCATTGCGATCGCAATTACTCGTGTATATTGGGCATGGATACCATACGGGAAAGAATAGCTCTGAGGCACCTAGGCGGAAACAGCTGGAGTGGATCACAAGACAAGCGATATCCCCAGTTCCCAGTTCAAAAGGTAGGCGATACTGCCACCTGGTGAGATTCGATCGTCATTGCAATTCCAACGTAGGTAGATGAGCCAGGGAGACCTAGAGAGCTCCGGCTGAGTGTTTAGAATGGGGATCAAAGGGGGAAAAATCTAAGGATCTAAAAACTAGATATTAAGTTTTTGGTGCCCAATGAGTTAAGAACAAATTCAAGACTGAGTGACAGTTGCAGGTGTGTGTAAACAACTCTGCGATAGAGTCCTTAAAAATAGTCCATTTTCAAAGTATTTTGCATCTCGTTCCAACTGCTTGTAGCAAACCTAATTGCTGAGTGATACAAGACATTAAGGCGATCAAGGACACTCTTGCTTGCATGCATGTAAATTACATCATATTTGATCCAATATGATGGATCATGAATGGATTCATACATGAAGTGACTGGTAAATTACTGACAACACAGAATTGTTTATTCGGTCATAGCGGCCACTCACTGCACTCAACTCAAGTAGTCCCAGGCTTTTAGCAGAGATCATTCATAATACATTTCTAACATCTTTAAAACTCATATTTCACCTCAAAATGAACATTTGCTCAACATAAAATCACATCACATTTGTTTTGTAGTTAAGTATTGTCGTCTATTGATATTATTTTCCTTCGGGAATTAAGCCCTGCAGTGTAAAAATATATAGAACCTCTCTCTCTATAGTCTACTCTATGACATGGAGTATGCAGCATATAGGGCTACTGGTATAACCAACACTCGTTCCAACCATTTCCCTCCACACTTGCTCAATATCTGTTTTGTTTTTTGTTCTCTGATCTTCTCAGATACCCGTTCCTTAATACCCTCCTGCTCTTTGATTTAAGAGATGAAAAGAGATTACCTTCTAAGTTCCTTCAGCGAGGAAGCCCTGCAGTTCAAGAATCCATGTGTGTGTTTACACCCATAATTTATATACTGAGGAAGAAAATAGAAAGATAAATCTAAATATGTTGAAGCCAGGCTTTAAACAGGTCTACCACACCAACAGAAGTGTTCCGTGAAGGCCGACCAGTATGATCAACTCTCTTTTCAATGTAGTCTCTCGTTCTTTTCTCTGGTCTTCTCTGGTCTCTTCCAATTAGGGTTGGGTACCCTTCACATTTGACCCGATACCAGTACCGGTACCGGTACCTGTGAATCGATACCGGTACCCAATGGTACCTTTTTTCTGTACTTTAGTCTCTAAAAATGTAATCTACCTACCTCAGTTCTTAAAAAAGAAAGAAAATCAAAACTTAAAATTATTTATTATCATTGTTATATATTTAGAACAATTTGTTAATATATATATATATAATATATAATATTGCGGTGAGCATTGTCTGCATCTAGCTTTGTAAAGTGTAACCACACTTGCGGCTATTTTCGGCTTGCCATTGCCCCGACTGCTTTGTTGTTGAATCAAGTCAAATCCTAGGTAAGCGTGTGTATGGTGCATGTGCATGTTGACGGGAACATGCGGCACACTTCATAGGTACCAAATACCAAAATGTAGCACCGGTGGATCTCATGTGAATCGGTACTCGGCAGTAAAAGTACCGGATTCGGTACCCATCCCTATTTCCAATATCCCCCTGCTCTCTCATTATTTCACAGAGCTGACAGTGTCTGACTTACATGGGAATAACGACTCAGTTTAGTCGCCTACCTTTTTGAGCGAACAACCAGTATCTCTCCGTTTCTTTCTCCAGAATAACAGTCTCAGAACTTTAGACAACAAAATATGGGAACTTCTTCATCTAGGGAAATAACTAGAAAAAAAGAAACGCTTAATGGCTCGAATACAACAAAAGACCGAGAGATTAAAGCGGGCGAGATGTGAGGATGAATCGCAGGACTTCAGATGTAGCAGCTAATTAATTGTCCCACAAAGAGCTCAGTGGTGAACTGACTGTAGCTACCAGATACGGCTTTAATAAAAACATGATTATCACAACATGCTGACTATAGCTCAACCACAACCCTTCAACACTCTATGTTTAGATCATTCGTCTTTGATTTGGGTAATGGGGACACTCTTAGTATCAACAACCCTCCACTGTCACAGTTTATGTTTATGTGTGTGTGTGTGTGTGTGTGTGTGTGTGTGTGTGTGTGTGTGTGTGTGTGTGTGTGTGTGTGTGTGTGTGTGTGTGTGTGTGTGTGTGTGTGTGTGTGTGTGTGTGTGTGTGTGTGTGTGTGTGTGTGTGTGTGTGTGTGTGTGTGTGTGTGTGTGTGTGTGTGTGTGTGTGTGTGCGTGCGTGCGTGTGTGTGTGTGTGTGTGTGTGTGTGTGTGGTTGCATGTGCAAATGTGTGTGTGCATGTCATCATTTAGTGTACATTTGTATGTACCAGTGGGTTTATGTGTGTATGCGTGTGTATGTGTGTGTATGTGCGTGTGCGTGGGTGTGTGTGTAGGTGTGTGTGTGTGTGTGTGCGTGTGTGTGTGTGTGTGTGTGTGTGTGTGTGTGTGTATGCGTGTATGCGTTTGTGTGCGCATGTGAGGGGGAACAATCTGTCTGTTTCTGACTGCCACATCTAATCTGATGACAGATTGAATGTGCTGCAGGCAGGAAACAGATGTGCAATTTACAGCCAATTAATTTATCCTCACTCTCTCGTTCTCGCTCTGCCTGTCACTCTCTCTCTCGCACAGAGTGCGAACACAGAGTCTCTCCCCCTCTCTGTCTTGTCACTCTGTCACAGAGTGACAACAGTGTCTCTGTCTCTCTCTCTCTCTCTCTCTCTCTCTCTCTCTCTCTCTCTCTCTCTCTCTCTCTCTCTCTCTCTCTCTCTCTCTCTCTCTCTCTCTCTCTCTCTCTCTCTCTCTCTCTCTCTCTCTCTCTCTCTCTCTCTCTCTCTCTCTCTCTCTGTCTTGTCACTCTGTCACTTTTTCGCTCTCTGTATTTCTTGTCGTTGTGCAGATGATAGAAATCTGTCATGGGGAAAACATTGCATCTCACTCAGAGAAGATACTGTACAGCTCTGAACTCTCCGTGTATGTTGCTGTCCATGTCTGTTTGTCTGTCTGCCTGTATCTGTGTCCATCCATTTGTCTGTCTATTATGTACCTGTGTGTGTCTGTCTGTCTGTCTGTCTGTCTGTCTGTCTGTCTGTCTGTCTGTCTGTCTGTCTGTCTGTCTGTCTGTCTGTCTGTCTGTCTGTCTGTCTGTCTGTCTGTCTGTCTGTCTGTCTGTCTGTCTGTCTGTCTGTCTGTCTGTCTGTCTGTCTGTCTGTCTGTCTGTCTGTCTGTCTGTGTGTCTGTCTGTCTGTCTGTGTGTCTGTCTGTCTGGTTGTCAGCGGAGGATGAGCAGAAAAAGAGGGTCAACTAGACGTGCTATAGTGTTCTGATACGAGGCTAAATTACTTGTACTCTCTGTATCGATGAAGGTCACAGCTGCCCAGGGCTGGGTAGCATCATGGTAATTAGGATAATGAAATTATACTCTGCATTGTATATTGTATGTATATTGAACACTTTTGCTTTGTTTACACTTATATTTTATACTTATATTTTTACCTAGCACCAGAAAGAAGCATTTCATAAAAGTATTCTGTATTTCTGTATGACAACTAATAAATAAACTTGAACTTGAACTTGAAACTTATGTTTATAGTAAATGGCAAATGCAGTTTAGTAAAGCAAAACGCTTTACAATCTAGGCTTCACACTCACCCATTCACTTACACTCACACTCACCCATTCACTTACACTCAAACATTCACTTTCACTCAACCATTCACTTTCACTTAACCATTCACTTTCACTCAACCATTCACTTACACTCAACCATTCACTTACACTCAACCATTCACTTACACTCAACCATTCACTTACACTCAACCATTCACTTTCACTCAACCATTCACTTACACTCAACCATTCACTTACACTCAACCCAACCATTCACTTACACTCAACCATTCACTTACACTCACCCATTCACTTACACTCACACTCACAGACGTCGGAGGCAGTCGCCATGTGAGACGCCAACCTGCTCGCTGGGAGCAATTAGATTAGATTAAATAAAAAATTGTTATTATACAGTACAGTACAGTACAGTACAACTAAAATATGTGGTATCCAACCAGAGTGCAAATGTAACAGTAAAGTGCAATAGTAATATACAATGTACAGTAGGGTGGTCCTTCGTGAGGGGTACATTTTAAAATAAATGTATTTTAAGCTCCAACCATCGGACGTTGAGGTTTGTTCGACCCGTGAGATATAAACATGAAAATCACGTCACGAAAATTACATGAAAAATGGTTCGACTTCCGTTGTCGGCGGCTTTAGACGCGAGTAGAAGAAGCACTCATGAAATCGTTGTAGTCCTAAGAAAGAGGAGACCCAAGGCTTTCGATGGACGTAGACATTTCATGAAACTACACTACCCAGCTCACACCAGTCGCCGACAACGGAAGTTGAACCATTATTCGCGTAATTCTTCTTTTTTTTTACTTTTTTTTATTATACTTTTTTGAGGACATACAAATCAAAGTATATGTATGCATATATGCATTATTGTATTGTCATTGTCCACATAGAACAGATAACAATATTAAAAACGTTTTTTTTAAGTAAACAATAAGATAAAAACAAACACTGACTTCACGTAATTCTTCTTTTTTTTCTTTTTTTCTTTTTTTTGGGTTTATATCTCATGTGTCAAACAAACCTCAACGTTAATATTTATATATATTTCTGACACTGGGAATACATTCCCTGAGGTCCATAGATGTTCCTAGATACCAAGAACATGCAAATGGAGCTTGTAGAAGTGGAGCAATCTTCCATTTACTTGGGTGTACTTTAAGGCGAGGTTCAACGGTATCTGAATCTGAACAACACTGTATGTTGTTGTGTGTTATAAGATAACATTTTGGGAATAAATGGCACTTGTTTTCAAGGATTGTTGTTTTTATTCATTTAAATTTTTTATTTAAATTTTAATCCTTATACACTCTATTTATTCCCAGATAAAAAGCGTCTCTCTGGCATCAGGGTGAAACTTCAAGGTCGATGAGGGAGGGGTAAATGTTGTCAGATTGGGGAAATTCACCAGGAGGGTTTTCTCTGGGGGTTGGAGCTTAGACTTTCCGACTTACAATTGTACAGGTGATTAAACTGGGTATAAAGTATAAAGTATAAAGTGTATTTATTGGTTTAGAATACAGAGACAGTGCACATTAAGGAACATTTTACTGTAAATATGCCAGTTTAGCCAGGTTGGCTAATTTTCAACTGTAGTCTCTGGGGCAGGTGACATGAGCAATACAATAATTAAGACATAGTACAATAATTAAAACACAGTAGGAATCAGTAGGTTATAAGCCTGTTGATAAATCACATGACAATACACTAAAATACATTAAAATACATTAAATACATTCAAATACATCACAACCCCTCAGTTAAAATGGTCGCACACTTGACCATCTCTCAACCATGATTTTAAGTTTGATTTAAATTAAATGTATCTTTGATACTCCCTGAGCAGTGTTGGCAGACTGTTCCAGGTGTGGGCTGCTCTCACGGAAAAGGCTGCCTGACTAAAAGCAGACCTGCTGTTTGGAACTACACAGTCACCTCTAACTACAGCTGGTATATCTGTCAGCAGATGCTTTCTGTTTTATGAAAGTACAGAGGGGGGGGAGGAGCCAATTAGGATATTATAGGTAAGGCAGGCATCTTTGAATTTAACAAGATTGTCCCAGCTCAGTAGATTCTGGTTTGTTATGCTATGACAATGGTGGTGTCTGTTTGTTTTTCTGTCTGTCTAGTACTTTCACAGCCTGATGGTAAACTACCTGTACAGATCGTACAGGAGGCTTGTGTCCAGCTAGTCAGAGAGTATGATAAATGTGACATAATAATGGCATTAAAATACAGCGCTGCTGCTTTTGTTGACAGAGAGTTTCTGATGTGACGGAAGTTTGATAAGTGAAACTTTGCGTTGTTTACTACCGATTTGATTCGTTTTTTTAAATGTACGATTGGAGTCCATTTTTATCCCGAGATATCTATATTTGGACACAACTGTCAACTTTTCTCCTCCGACATAGACATCAGGTGATACATCAACCGCTTTGTAAAAAACATGCAAACAGTTTTTTTGGTGTTTAAATCCAGACATGAGTTAGTCAACCATTCAGTGATAGATGTCATCATCACCGCTGTTAACTTGTTTGCAGCTTGCTGCTTGGTTGCTGCATGAACATAAATGACCTTATCATCCGCATACATCTGGATGTCAGACTCATTGCATACAGCTGGAAGATCATTAATGTATAGACTAAACAACAGCGGCCCCCCGGACTGTTGTTCTTTGACTACAGCTCAGCGTTCAACACCATAGTCCCCACCAGACTGGTGGACAAGCTGATCGAGCTGGGTCTGAGCTCCGCTCTGAGCGCCTGGATACTGGACTTTCTGAGTGACAGGCCCCAGGCGGTCAGGGTGGGGGGTCAGACCTCCAACACCATCACCCTGAGCATCAGGTCCCCCCAGGGCTGTGTTCTGAGCCCCCTGCTGTATTCACTGTACACACATGACTGTGTGGCCAAGTTCAGCTCCAACTCCATAGTGATGTTTGCGGACGACACAGTGGTGGTGGGGCTGATCTCGGACAACGACGAGAAGGCCTACCGGGAAGAGGTTGAGGTACTGGAACGCTGGTGCCAGGACAACAGCCTGCTCCTGAACATTGGTAAAACCAAGGAGCTGATCGTGGATTTTAGGAGGAGACAGCAGGAGACACACACACCACTGAGGATAAACAGGGCTACCGTGGACAGGGTGAGCAGCTTCAAGTACCTGGGGGTCCACATCTCAGAGGATCTGACATGAACAACACACATAGACTCAGTCGTAAAAAAGGCGACGCAGCGCCTCTACCACCTGAGACAGTTAAGGAAGTTCAGAGTATCTGGGAAGATACTCCAGTCCTTCTACTCCGGAGCTGTAGAGAGCATCTTGACTGGAAACATCACTGCCTGGTATGGAAACAGCACGGCACAGGACAAGAAGGCCCTACAGAGAGTGGTGCGCTCAGCCGAGCGTACCACGGGTATTGCACTACCTCCCCTGCAGGTTCTATACAACAAGAGGTGCAAATCCAAAGCCTGCAGAATAATGAAAGACCCTCACCACCCCAACAACAGCCTGTTCAAGCTGCTGCGGTCAGGCAAACGCCTGCGAACACCAGCAACTAGGACAGAGAGACTTCGGCTCAGCTTATTCCCCCAGGCCATCAGAGCCTTGAACACTGAACTCTCCACACACAAGCACACATGAGCACACACACAACACACACACTGTACACGCTCACACACTAGCAGCCACTTTAACATGAGTACACACACACTCATGCTGCACACGCTCACACTTATGGCCACTTTACAAAAGGAAAGGTCACTTTAAGAATAGTATAGTATAGGGGAGCTCCAGTAGCTCACCACGTACCTCGAGTGCTATTTCGGCGCCGGGGACAACCGTGCTCGTCACGGATCTGGGGTTTAGCGAGTTCGAATCCCGGACTGCAGCCGTGCCTTTCCCAGAGTGTCTTCCCCCCCATCTGAACCTTTTCAGCCTGTTTCTGTCGGTCATCCTTGACCAGAATAAATGCGATAAACGTATAAAAGAGCCAGGGGAATGGCCAAAGTTTAAAAAAAAAAAAAATGGTATAGTATAACTTGAGATTGTAAAATATAGCATTGTATAACAGTGTACATAAAGACCCAGTGCCTCATCCGTAGCTAACAGTGTATTGCACTACCACAGGACCTAGCATGTCCTACCATGCTCTGTAAATAACTCATGTACATATACCGATATGCCCTACTTTGTTACTTGTTTATTGCACAATGTCGTTCTATTGGATTCTTATTATATATTACTATTGTATTATGCACATCGTTGCGGGCAAGACCCCCCGCATTTCATTGTATACTTGTATGCCGTGACAAATAAAACTCTTGACTTGACTTGACTTGACTTGACTTGACTTGACTTGACTTGACTTGACTTGACTTGATCCCTGGGCGACACCAAAACCACAGCTAAGGGCAGAGGATAGCTCACCGTTTGCCCTTACTCTCTGAGTTCTACCTTCAAGATACGACTTCATGTATGTGATGGTATTAGGGGAGATCAAGTTGTACCGAGAAATCTTGGTGAGCAGGACACCATGATCCACAGTCTCAAATGCTTTCTTTAGATGTGTACAGTGTGTACAGAGTTGTAATATTAATATATACAGTATATATAATATACAGTAATACAGGTATAAAGACACTATGGTAGTAAGTCATACTGGCCAGCAGTGTAACTAGTAAGAGTATAGGTAAGGGATATGTACAGATATAGATACAGTATCTACAGATATGTTAAAAGGATTATATGCAGGTATGTACAGACACGCTAGATATATATATACGGTAAGAATATACGGTATATACAGCATTATTGTACATGCTATCATAAAGAGTTATATGGGTTTTATGCAGGTGTATAAGTAGGTATATAGAAGGATTATATGCAGGTATATTCAGACAGATATGGATATATACAGTATAGAGGGGTTCAGAGTCTTGCTCAAGGACACTTGGACACGCTGCCGGGAGAAGCCGAGATTGAAATGTTTAGATTACCAAACAAGCGTTCTACAGCCTCTGCCGCTCATCATGCCTGCAATTCCATTATAAAATAAAGTGGGTGGGTTGGTATTTCATTAGATTCAACGTTCAAAATGTAACCGGTCTATATGAATAATGTTTTCCGAAAACATTATGCAGAATCATTTCATTTCAAACCATTATTTAAACTCGAAAGGCAACTGAGGTGTCCCTCATTTACAGTCACGTCGAGTGTAGCCTACAGAAGTAAGCACACAAAAAACATATAAAATCACACAGCATATACAATCATAACAATAAGACGACAAGACGAGGCAACATTTCAGTCATGAGTAAAGTAAAGCACATTCTGGATAAGAAATCACTCTACATTCTCTACTGTTCACTAGTTTTACCATATTTAAATTACTGTGCTGAAGTCTGGGGAAACACTTATAATTCTATACACTACAACCACTTTTTATACTCCAAAAAAGGGCCATAAGGATAGTTCACATTGCAGGTTATCGAGATCACACAAACATATTATTTTTTAAGTCAAAAACATTAAAGTTAAATGATCTTGTGGAATTTAAAACAGCACAATTCATGTATAAAGCAAAAGGTAATGTACTTCCAGGAAACATTCAAGAACTGTTCTTTGATAGAGAGGGGGTTATAATCTGAGGGGAGAACTCAATTTAAAAGTTATTAGTGTACGCACTACCATGAAAAGACACTGCATTTCAATATGTGGAGTGAAACTGTGGAACAGTCTGAAAGTGGTGCTAAAGCAATGATAACAGATCAATTAAAACACATACAACCTGATTGACAAAGGTTTTAAACTCTCCAACAGAGTGGACAATCTCAAGCTTTAAGGACTGTTGGAGTTCATTCCATGAGCAAAATGCAGATTCATCCTGTTCAGAGCAAACTCTGGGGACCTTAAGGACCAGCCAGTCACGAACGGTTTCCATAGGTTCCAATTCCATACCAATAACGGAATTAAGAATGAAGTAGTATTGAAAAATAGTCTATCAAGCAGAGTACTCATTTCGGTACTCTATATCGGCTTTTTACACATTATGTATTCAAAATAAAAAATAAAAGTACTTGTACTGTAGGCTACTTGGTCAGAACATAAGTGGTGTGCCCATCTAGTTCCAAATAAACCATAACATGCTGCGGCTATTCCCTGATTAATAAATAAAACCACTATCTGCATTTGGCCTCTCAGATTTCCCTCTCCTGTAGAAAGATTAACAAGAGGCAAAAATCGCAAGATTTCTCAAGAAAAGAAAAAGAGCTTGAGAGAGTGGCGCTGGCAGTGGGGGAATAATGAGCGAGAGAGAGAGAGAGAGAGAGAGAGAGAGAGGTCACACACCCTGCTAATTAGTCCGGGTCTTCACAAGTTCAAGGACGGTTTCAATTTAGTAGATAAAGATGAGAGGACGAGGGTATAGAGGAGGGAGGGAGGGAGGGAGGGAGGCGTGAGACGGGTGAGACTTTCCCAGATCTTAATTATTGCAGTGATTTCTGGCCGATGGCTCCTCGTGGGAGGCGTGGGCGCTGAGACGGTGGGGGAGGGGAGGGGAGGTGAGAGGGGGGAGTCGGAAGGGTCTCCCTGGAAAGCGAGCGGCTTCATAGCCGGGGCCAAGTTCAGTTGAGTCCGGCCAGAGGCGTCCCGGGGTCAACTCTTTCCCTTTCAATTACCCCGCCGCTCCTAGAACGCATTCAGCTCAGCGGCAACCTGCTAAGCCCTGAGGGTTACATGCAAATGTGGGGAGAGAAGCGCACAGGCTTACGTTAATTTGTGCGCACACACACACACACACACACACACACACACACACACACACACGCACACACACACGCATGTATATTGTCATTCACACGTATGTACACACTCACACATATACACTCACACATTCACACATGCATGGATATTTTAATTTACACATGCATACACTCACAGACACACACACACATTCACACACATACATGCATGGATATTTTAATTTACACGTGCATACACACTCAAACACACGTGCACACATTCACGCACACATTCACACTCACACACACACACGCACATACAGGTGCAGGCACGAGCACACATAGAGGCCAAGGGGTGCTTGAGCACCTGCCTTTTTGAGCCTCATCAAAAAAGTGCCATTAAAAAATAATAAAAATAAAAAATTGAGATTTGTTTTTCTTTTTTTTTTTTCTTTTTTTTTACCGTTACGCATAGACTGCCCTTCCAACTGAAAAATGTCAGGATAGAATCAAAATATTAGGTAAAGAGAGAGAGATGCCCCATATTCCATTGCAGTTTGCACGGCCTCCTCAGCGTGCCTCTTCGCGGACCTATATTTTATGCATAGCGTGGTTGGTGGTGATGATGATGTGATGATAGAAACTGCTGTGGCCCATACAGTTGAATGCTGGTATTACACTCACTGAGGGACACGAAGAAGTCAAGTCCGATGGGATTTGGGAATCTCAAATACAAATCGGGATTGGAATAAAAAAGGCATTTATATTAAACAATACAGAATATACAGCACTTCTTGGGGTCTGTAGGGTAAGCACTTATTCCCTCCCCCCTGAACATTTATGGAGATGTATGGGCCTTTTAAGTCAGTGATAAAAGTGTCTTTCAAGGATAAGTGAGCTCCTGCACTGATTATTATAGTTCAATATTCAATATTTGATCACCAAAACCCCCCAAAAAGCATAATAAGGGGGCCCCCCGCCCGAAAAGGGCCCTTAAAAATCGCGCTCGCGCGCTACGCACGCTCGGTTAATATATACACACAAGTGTAGTGCCCCTTTCAGCCTTTGAGCACCTGCCCCTCTAAAGTCCTGTGCACGTCCCTGTACAGGTGCATATTTTCATTCACACATGCACACACACTCACACATACACATTCACACATACACACTCACACACACACACACACATGCATATTTTCATTCACACGTGCACACACACTCACACATAAATACTCACACATACACACTCACACATACACACTCATACTCACACACACACACACACACACACACACACACACACACACACACACACACACACACACACACACCACACACACAGTAATACCCTTGTTCTCACAATCAATCCTAGATACCGGTGTGGTGGGAGCAGAGGGATTTTTAAAGGCTAAGGCATTACCTTGACTTGAATACCTCTATAATTGGCACATTCCGTTATGAGCCTAATCTTTGGGCTCGGCCGGCACGGCGTACCTACTGTACATCCGCTCCGCCGTCCTCCCTCATGCCCTCCGCTCCCACGCGGTGCGGGATGAAGTAATAAGAGCGATAATGCCTGTCAAACTTTATTGCAGTGTGAAATCTGTTGGGTGTTTTATTGTTTTTTTCTTCCTTTTTTTGCATAGGGTTTCCCGCTCAAAGCGACCACCAGGAGAGTCTTATAACTCACATCCTCTCGACGTGCACAAAGAGGATGAAAGGAATAAGACGCGCTGCATATTATCGAGTTTCCTTTACCTAGGGCGCTGTCGGACGGGGTGGGGTATCAATGCATCGCGTGGCGTACGACACGCACACACGCACAACAAACACGTTTATGCATATGAATAAACATTCGCTCATTATTCCGCGCATAATTCCATTATTCCGTACGCCGCGCCGAAACGTTGTAGATCTAATCTAATACACGAGGGTCGCCTCATTAGAATCAACGCTTCCCATTAGAATTGCATTAGGTAGATTTCACTGTCCCCAATGTACAACATATGATTGCATACGTTTAGTACATCTCTGCGCTGACACCGTGAAACAGGATACATTAGCATATTTTAATTGTGCCGTTTATTCCCGGTTTTAAACCATTTATGGTAATTACGTTTATTGTTCACTCTGGCAGAATGTGGTTATAAATACGGTTAGCGTTTGTGCCACGTCTCCCGGAGTGGCGCGACTACTTGGCAACGGTATTTTTTGATTGCCACTCATCGTGTTGTTTTCTTTCCTTTATACTTGATGTCGGAAACAATAACCGTCCTCCCGTGTGTTCAGGGGGGTCACATGGGTACGCTGTCCTGTCGAAGCTGGACGGACTGTTCTGTTTCTCCATCAGGCTGAGAGCTACTGGAATATACTGTCTGTGACTGACCCAAGAACATTCTCTCTCTCTCCCTTCTTCCCTCTCCCTCCCTCTCTCCCTCTCTCCCTCTCTCTCTCTCTCTCTCTCTCTCTCTCATCTCTGTGTCCCTCTCCCTCTCTCTCTCCCTTCTTCCTCTCTCTCTATCTCTCTCTCTCTCTCCCTCTCTCTCTCCCTCTCTCTCTCTCTCTCTCTTCCCTCTCTCTCCCTCTCTCCCTCTCCTCTCCCTCTCCATCTCTCTCTCCCTCTCTCTTCTCTCTCTCTCTCTCTCTCTCTCTCTCTCTCTCTCTCTCTCTCCCTCTCTCTCTCT
>NC_140170.1:62071029-62091043 GCF_963971535.1 Notolepis coatsorum
AGAAAAAGAGAGAATAACAGAGAGAATCAGAAAGGAAGAGAAGATAATTACAGAGAGAGAGAGAGCAGGGGTAAAATAGGGAGATATTAAGAGAGGGGGAAAGAGCGAAAACAGAAGAGAGAGAGAGAGAGAGAGAGAGAGAGAGAGAGAGAGAGAGAGACGAGAGAGAGAGAGAGAGAGAGACGAGAGAGAGAGAGAGAGAGAGAGAGAGAGAGAGAGAGAGAGAGGAAGAGAGAGGAAGAGAGAGGAAGAGAGAGGAAGAGAGAGGGAGGAAGAGAGAGGAAGAGAGAGGAAGAGAGAGGGAGAGAGAGAGAGAGAGAGAGAGAGAGAGAGAGAGAGAGAGAGAGAGAGAGAGAGAGAGAGAGAGGGAGATGGGATAACAGAGGGAGAGTGGCAGAGAAAATGGAGAGAAAAAGAGAGGGAGAAGAGAGAGTGATGGAGAGAGAGAACAACAGAGAGAGTAACATAGAGGAAGAGAGAAGGAGAGAGGGATAAGAGAGAGGAAGAGAGAATAACAGTGAGAAAGAGCGAATAACAGAGAGAGAGCAGCGATAAAAGAGGGAGGAACTAAGAGAGGGGGAAGAGAGAGGAGAGAGAATAACAGAGAGAGATGAAGACAAAGAGAGAATAACAGAGAGAATCAGAGAGGAAGAGAAGAGAGAGCAGGGATAAAAGAGGGAGAAATTAAGAGGGGGAAGAGCGAGAGGGGGGAAGAGAGAATAACAGAGAGAGAGAGAGAGCGAGAGAGAGCGAGAGAGCGAGAGAGCGAGAGAGCGAGAGAGCGAGGGAGAGAGAGAGATAGAGAGAGAGAGAGAGAGAGAGAGAGAGAGAGAGAGAGAGAGAGAGAGAGAGAGAGAGAGAGAGAGAGAGTAAGAGAGAGCAGGGATAATAGAGGGATAAATGAAGTGAGAGGGGCCCCGGGGGACCCAGAGTGTCTAACCCCCACGTCGCTCCCCCCTCTCTCTCTCTCTGCAGGTGAGAGGGGTGGGTCCTCTGAGCAGACGGGGCTTCTACCTGGCCTTCCAGGACATCGGCGCCTGCATCGCCCTGACCTCGGTGAGGGTGTACTACAAGCGCTGTGTGGGCGTGGGCCGCAACCTGGCCGTGTTCACCGACGTGGTGACGGGCGCCGACTCCTCCTCCCTGGTGGAGGTCAGGGGCCAGTGTGTGGACCACGCGGAGGAGAGGGACACGCCCAAGATGTACTGCAGCGCCGAGGGGGAGTGGCTGGTGCCCATCGGGAGGTGCGTGTGCTCCGCCGGGTTCGAGGAGCACCGGGAGTCCTGCGTGGGTGAGTCGGTCGGGAGTTGTTGAGATGGGGGCGTGGCTGTTGTTGGTGATGTCACTGTGTGTGTTGCGGAGTGGTTACTGTGTGTAGTAAGGATGGACCGTAGTAATACGGATGGTCGATATTCCATAGCTGTTTCTTAAAGAATGTTCTTCCCATGAAGAGAATGAATATAGACTGGACACCCCCCCCCCCCCCACCCTTAACCCTTTCACTGCCACACTACAGAAGGTTAACTCTTTCACTACCACACTACAGACGGTTAAGCAATTTAACCGATTTTGAATAATGTCACCATGACACTATAGGGCTATTAAGCTATTGTCACCGCATAGTCACCCCTTAATCTCCTTTGAGATTAAATAAAGATTGAATGAATTCACAGTAGGGTTGTAAAAATGGACCTAATGTTATGGTTTGTAACCGACCTGAAACGCAACGGCACAGACAGGAAGTTCAGAGTTGGCCAAAAGCTAGGGCGTATTTATTTACAGAGTCACAAGATGGATGAGGTACAGTAATCAAACAAACGGGGATCTGGCAAGTGACGATGTAGCGGCTCTGCAGATACTCCCAGTAGATAGTGGTGAGGAATTGGCATGTGACGTTGTAGCGGCTCTGCAGATTCTCCCAGTAGATAGTGGTGAGGAATTGGCATGTGACGGTGAAGCGGCTCTGCAGATACTCCCAGCTTTCACTCACGGTGGAAAACAGAGAGAGAGAGAAATCAGAGTTAGCCCAACGAACACACAGAGGCAGAGAGGTGACTGAGTCCAGTATTAATCCCAAGTGACTTGATCTTCGGTGTACCACACACAAGTTAGCTGAGTCCAGTGAAAAACAACACGGTATTCTTCAGTGTTATTCTAACACACAAATTAGCTGAGTCCAGTGCGAAACAAAACGGAATTCTTCAGTGTTATCCTAACACACAAATAGCTGAGTCCAGTACTAACAAAAACGGTATTTCTTCAGTGTTCACCAAACACACAAAAAACTGATAATCCGAAAGGACTGTTTCCAAAAACTCACCAGAGCGCAACGCGTAAAGCGGGCAGATAACAAGGCGCAGCTCCAAACGGGGAACCAGGTTCTCAACAGCGGTTCTCCACAAAAAGGTCCTGGAGAGAAAGAAGACAGGAACAGCGACGGGGAAAGGCAGGTATATACAGTTGTATTCCAGAACAGTAGTACTCAAAACGACCCGGCATCAAATGACAGAAGGTCAGAGTATATGAAGCCTCTGGGGCGCTGATTAGAACACACATCAGGTGCGTGATGGTAATTGATACTTGACTTAGAAGTGTGCGTTCGGCAACGGACCAATCATCACAGAATCCTCACAGTACCTTAAATGAACGGAGTGTGTGGCGGGGAACGGACCAATCATCACAGTACCTTAAGAAGCCTGTGGTGGGGAAAGAACCAATCCTCACAGTACCCCCCCCTCCACGGGAGCCACCCGGCGACCCACTCGGCCCCGGCCTGGAGGCACTGGAGAGGGGGACAAAGACAGAGGCCCGGAGAGGGGGAACGGAGACGGGGACAGAGGACCGGCGAGGGAGGCCGGAGACGGGGACTGGGGCCCGACAGCGGAGGCCGGGCACGGGGACAGAGGACCGGCGAGGGAGGCCGGAGACGGGGACTCCCGAGGTGCGAGGTCTGCCGCGGGTGGTGAGCTGGCCGAGACTCCTGGGACAGGTGGGGTCAAAAGCAGAGTGTTTAATGATGTACGGAGAGCCTGAAGCTGGTGCAGAATAACAGCCTGCTGATACCCCTGGGTGTCAATGGCATCCAGAATAAGCTGGACCTCGGCCCGGAGGTCCTGTAAAGCGGCCGCAGCCGCACCCAACTGTTGGGTGTGGTCGTTGACCAACTCGATCTGGACCGCCAACGCTGCCCTAATCCTGTCTGTGTCGGCTGAGGTCGTCATGGCCGGGTCGTAATGTTATGGTTTGTAACCGACCTCAAACGCAACGGCACAGACAGGAAGTTCAGAGTTAGCCAAAAGCTAGGGCGTATCTATTTACAGAGTCACAAGATGGATGAGGTACAGTAATCAAACAAACGGGGATCTGGCAAGTGACGATGTAGCGGCTCTGCAGATACTCCCAGTAGATAGTGGTGAGGAATTGGCATGTGACGTTGTAGCGGCTCTGTAGATACTCCCAGCTTTCACTCACGGTGGAAAACGGAGAGAGAGAGAAATCAGAAACAGCCCAACGAACACACAGAGGCAGAGAGGTGACTGGGTCCAGTATTAATCCCAAGTGACTTGATCTTCGGTGTACCACACACAAGTTAGCTGAGTCCAGTGAAAAACAACACGGTATTCTTCAGTGTTATTCTAACACACAAATTAGCTGAGTCCAGTGCGAAACAAAACGGAATTCTTCAGTGTTATCCTAACACACAAATAGCTGAGTCCAGTACAAACAAAAACGGTATTTCTTCAGTGTTCACCAAACACACAAAAAACTGATAATCCGAAAGGACTGTTTCCAAAAACTCACCAGAGCGCAACGCGTAAAGCGGGCAGATAACGAGGCGCAGCTCCAAACGGGGAACCAGGTTCTCCACAGCGGTTCTCCACAAAAATGTCCTGGAGAGAAAGAAGACAGGAACAGGGACGGGGAAAGGCAGGTATATGCAGTTGTATTCCAGAACAGTAGTACTCAAAACGACCCGGCATCGAATGACAGAAGGTTAGAGTATATGAAGCCTCTGGGGCGCTGATTAGAACACACATCAGGTGCGTGATGGTAATTGATACTTGACTTAGAAGTGTGCGTTCGGCAACGGACCAATCATCACAGAATCCTCACAGTACCTTAAAGGAACGGAGTGTGTGGCGGGGAACGGACCAATCATCACAGTACCTTAAGAAGCCTGTGGTGGGGAAAGAACCAATCCTCACACCTAAAATGACATTCGACTATTCCTTAAAAAAAAAAACACATATCAAATATCTATTATTGCACAAAATAAATTGCCTTTGAGATCAACATCATCAGATCAAATGAATGAAAAGGAGTGAGATCAAATTAATGAAAGATTTCGGGCAGAATGGAGATTCATACACAGCAACACACCTCAGAGCGAGGTGTGATAAACATGAAACGATATATTTTCCTTGGCATGAAACAGAAAAATAGTAATGAAACCATTGGGGACCTGCATGATTCTTCTGTCTCTATTCATTATTAAATATCTACAAGTTTTACCCTGAGGGATGATTTACACTAAAGTGCTAAATGCTAAAAACAGAAAGTAGGCTACTTACATTCTTGATGCTAGAACTCCCAAAATAGCTTAGGATAAAAAAAGAAGGTAGGCCAGCTGTAGTTCACATATAGCTTGCATACAACTTTGTCACGAGGTTCCACAAGTTGAACAAAATCTGAAGTATTTCCAAACTTTTAGATTGCTCAGAGTGCAAATCACTGTCTTCGGGTTCTGAATTCTCTGTCATCACACCATGTGGTTGTTGTTACCATAGATATGGTTGTTACTATTGATTGATTGATTGATTACAAATGTTGTTAACTGAGAGCACCTGGAATGAAGGTTTCACTAGAATCCAAACTTGCTCGATCAATGCTAGGTACAAATTGATTCAATTTAAAGTCATCCATAGACTCCACTATTCAAAGACCAAACTACACAGAATTTATCCATCTCTTTCTCCATTATGTGACAGGGGTAAAGTTGCAGAGGGCTCTTTAACACATCTCTTTTGGCTCTGTCCTCATTTACAAAAATTCTTGGGTGAAATATTCCAGTGGTTTTCCAGGGTCTATGGAAAGGACATTCCCCCTGATCCAGAGTTGTCACTTTTTGGGTGTTCAGAGACTGCCTTAAGGTACACAAGGGAGGAACAACAGACACTAATGCTCGGCATGGTAGCCGCAAATTTTTTTATTCTAACCGATTGGAAATCACCTACACCCCCGTGTTTCCAGAAATGGCTCAATGAAATGATCACAATCATACAGATGGAGATGATCCGCTATTACAGATCCAAAGAGCACAACAGGTTTTCGGACATATGGAGCCCATTCATTGACTATCTGAAGGACAAATAACTGCATTCTGCAGAGACTCACCCCTGTATTTCTCATGTTTGACCTGCACCTTGTAACACCTGGCTATACAACACACTGTAATGCTTTGAGTTAAGTCACACTGTTATTTTATTTTCCTGTCTGGCAGTCTTTTTAGTTTTGTTATGTCTGTTTATTTTTGTTCTGTCTCCTCCTTTTTGTATGTCTGTTCTTGTCTACAGTAAACTGAAAACTGAAAAATAAAGTATTTAAAAAATGTTATTAACAGATTTCAGAATGGATACAATACAGTCAATACACACAATTGTTAAGGGGATGCAGACCAGAGAAATACTTTCATCTTGTTTACATCAGGGTCCCCCATTTTCAATTCATCATAACATATACATGACATACAGATAGAATACTGTTACATCCAGACATTTATGACATACCAGATCTACAAATATATAGTACTGTTTAAGAGTACAATGCCTGTCTATAGACCCTGGCATTGGAAACTGATTAACAGACAGAGTTTCTAAGAATAGAGTATATACATTATATACATTTGAGAGTATATACATTTGAGGGGGAAGAACATGTACATTGGAGGCGGTTGGGAAGGTGGGGTGGGGGGTTGAGTAGGTGGGGTGGGGGGGTGGGGGGGGGTTGGGTAGGGTAGGTGGGGTGTTGGGGGGGAAATGGGACATTCTTCGGTTCAATGAAAGTGACGTTGTGTGTCTCCTGTCCATCATGCAGCGCATTCAGGGCCCCGCCAGAAGTTGAGAGGACGACGTTTTTTACCCAATCGAATATTAATTTTCACAATCGAATGAATATGTTTTACAATTCGATTCTTCATTTGAATATAGAATATTCGTCCTAATTCACAGTGACATTAAATTATCAAGTGGAATAAAGTGATTTAACACAAGGATCAACACTTGAGAGTTACAATAGATTAATTGGAGAGATATGATGGTGACTGAAACAATTATGCACCACTATTACGCAGTATGACAGGATGCTGCATCACAAATATACCTTGCATAGCCCAAATCAATGTCATTACCAAGAAAGAAGAATAAACTACTGACAACAACCAGTATTTACTCACGAGTATGAATACACCTGTGGAACGCCCTACCCAACAGCCGTAAAATAAATTGAATCCCTACCCACATTCAAAACCGCTCTTAAAGAGCACCTACGGGAGGCTGCAATTCGAAACTGGCCACCGTAAATGTCCAACCCCCCCCACCCCCACCCCCTCCTATAGACAGTCTCCTCCCCACCGTATGTAAATATTTTCTCCCACCCACCCACCCCCTCCTAATGTACAGTCTCCTCCCCATCATATGTATATATTTTATGTTAGGATCTCTGGGTAACAGTACTGTATATTTGCTTATCGTATACTGTATGTCACAAATGTAACAGTACTATATACCTGTATGTCATGTATGTCCCTATGTCATAAATGTCATGATGTCATGTATGTTGTGTATGTCATAAATGTCACTATGAATTGAAAATGGGGGACCCTGATGTAAACAAGACAAACGTCTTTCTCTGGTCTGCATCCCCTTATACAATTGTGTGTATTGAGCCGTACTGTATTGTACCCATTCTGCAATCTGTTAAATAAAGTTGTCATTCATTCATTCATTCATTCATTCATTCATTCATTCATTCATTCATTCATTCATTCATTCATTCATTCATTCATTCATTCATTCATTCATTCATTCATTCATTCATTCATTCAATTCATTCATTCAATTCATTCATTCATTCATTCATTCACCACCAAGCAAGTAAAAACAAAACACAACACAATCAGGATTCAACAGGCTTCCCCACAGAATCCAGCCAAGATGCTGGGCTTAAACTCACACATGCCGCGCACAGCCAAGCCACTGAGTCTGATCATCATTCATACTGTACTATAGAACCATAACAGATGAAACCTGTAAACACATTCGGTGACGGCGCACCATGACAGATGAAAACACTCTGTGACAGCGCACCTGACCAGACACAGATGAAAACATTATTATTTGGTGATGCCACACTTTACCACAGATTAAAACATAATTGGTGACAGCACACCAGACACAGATTAAAACATAATCACCAGCAGCATACTGTCAATGTCCACTTCACCCTCACTTCAACTGACTTATAGAAACTTCTCGTCACGAAAAAAAGCGAAGCATTTATTTACTGAACTCATAAATGATTCAAAACATTTTCTAATTATCTTCACATAGAAACAAAACAAAAATAAACCAATTATATAATAACACATGCTCAAATAGTGATTGAAATGCCGCTGCTTCAACTGCATTTAGTAAGAAACAAACACACGCACCTCTCATACTCTGTCATCGTCAAATCTGCCGGTTGCAAATAACAGGCATTCCCAGCAATACAGGTTGCAATGTTCCTCCATGGTGTAGCCAGGTGTAGCTTACCTAGTTGCTGTAGCCAGGTGTAGCTTACCTAGTTGCTGTAGCCAAGTGTAGCTTACCTAGTTGCTGTAGCCAGGTGTAGCTTACCTAGTTGCATAGCCAGGTGTAGCTTACCTAGTTGCTGTAGCCAGGTGTAGCTTACCTAGTTGCATAGCCAGGTGTAGCTTACCTAGTTGCTGTAGCCAGGTGTAGCTTACCTAGTTGCTGTAGCCATGTGTAGCTTACCTAGTTGCTGTAGCCAGGTGTAGCTTACCTAGTTGCTGTAGCCAGGTGTAGCTTACCAGTTGCATAGCCAGGTGTAGCTTACCTAGTTGCATAGCCAGGTGTAGCTTACCTAGTTGCTGTAGCCAGGTGTAGCTTACCTAGTTGCTGTAGCCAGGTGTAGCTTACCTAGTTGTTGTAGCCAGGTGTAGCTTACCTAGTTGCTGTAGCCAGGTGTAGCTTACCTAGTTGCTGTAGCCAGGTGTAGCTTACCTAGTTGCTGTAGCCAGGTGTAGCTTACCTAGTTGTTGTAGCCAGGTGTAGCTTACCTAGTTGCTGTAACCAGGTGTAGCTTACCTAGTTGCTGTAGCCAGGTGTAGCTTACCTAGTTGTTGTAGCCAGGTGTAGCTTACCTAGTTGCTGTAGCCTGGTGTAGCTTACCTAGTTGCTGTAGCCAGGTGTAGCTTACCTAGTTGCTGTAGCCAGGTGTAGCTTACCTAGTTGTTAAATTGAAAGTTCCTTTCCCTGGATTTTCCAGAAAGTTCCTTTGATGGTTGGGACCGGGTGGCTAGCTGTCCTCACTAGCTCCAGCTTTTCTAGAAAATTCCTTTGTCGGTTGGGACCGGGCTGCTAGCTGTCCTCACTAGCTCCAGCTTTTCTTGAAATGTCCTTCTACTAAAAGGCGTTGCCAGTAAATCCGCCGCCAAATCAATTTATTTTCCCTTTTCCGTTATTGTGCATTAATTGTGCATCGACATCTTCTACTTGACGGACTTTACGTTGCTTATTTTGCTAATCAGTAGCACAAGCCGAATTTCACGCCACTCAAATAATTGGTGACGTAGGGGGTTAGTCTAGCGTGCCAAAGAATACGGCCAACATGTCAAACTCGAACTCTGATTGGTTAAAGAATGTGACAATCAACAATATCTCCGCATCAAAAAATGGGGGAATTCAGGGCGGCTACGTGGCGTAGTGGGCAAGGCGCTCGCCACGAATGACGGAGACGCTGGGCTTGCCTGTTCCAGCCCAGCGCTCCACATTGCTTTCAGTTTAGCTGGTCGTTCATACTAATACACATTGGCCGTATTAGGGGGTGGGAAACTGATGGGTGGGGATCGGGCGTTGTGGACAGCGACTCCTACAGGTCGGTTGGTGCGCCTGCGCAGTAGAATCAGGAAGTGTCGGGGGCAGCGTGAGCCTCCCACGCGTTACTCCTCGCCACTGAGAGATGGAGCTGTGCAGGTGAAAAGATGCGACTGCTGTTACCTCAAGTACCGGAGGGGACTTGTGCTATGTATGACTTAGTCCACATTGCAGCCGGCTTGTGGGAGGCAAGAAACAGCGTTCGTGACAGGGGAGGGTTGAATTGGATGATATGAAATTGGGATGGGAGAAAAAAACAAAAATGAGAGAAAAAGTGGATAAAAAAAAAAAAATTGGGGAATTCACTCGAAAGGTAGATGTATTTACCCAGAGACAGTACATGTGGAAAATCGTATTGGATAAAAGCTCAACCGTATTATATGAGCTGCACTGGAATCAGTGCAACTGAGGGAGATAACAATGTGAGTATGTTAACACATTGACGGCCACTGGGATGAGTCTAATATCACTAGAGACGACCAGCATATGTAAACAGACTTGGGGCTGTTTGTAGAGCTAAATCTATACTTTATAGTAGGGATGCTCGATATTGGCTTTTTTACCGATACCGGTATACCGATATTGTCCAACTCTTAATTTCCGATACCGATATCAACCGATATCACATTTTAATGCCGATATCGGCCGATAATATCGGTAGGCCGATAATATCGGACATGATTTCTATAGAAATGTAAATTTTATTTTTTTCTAATTTAAACCGATACCCATATTTTCCGATATCACATTTTAATGCCGATATCGGCCGATAATATCGGTAGGCCGATAATATCGGACATCCCTACTTTATAGTGTTGCTATCTGTCCATTCTCATTGTCAATTGAGACCATAAACCGTCCCTTCAATACGTTCTCATTTTATAGCGCCGTGAATATAAGCGTTCTACGGCATTTGGTCTAGTATATTTCCCGGAAGGCGAGATAAAGGGCTAATAGCTACTAACGTTATATCCAATGGCATTTCCGTTATACATAAGCTACAGTTAAAACTCAAACTGCATATGATCGGCACAATCCTCAAGCATGTATGCATGAATTCAAAGAGTAGGGTACATCTGCAGTGCAGCTCGGCGACCTTGAATATGTTATTAAAATGGAATAAAAGCCAAAACAACTTGCCACGGATATATCCATCCTTCGGTCCATTAAGCATGGATTCGAAACACGTATATATCCGTGGTCGGGTGCCATTGTGTTAATGTGAATGCACTTTGTAAAATAAATATAACATTAAATAAAATATAGGCTATATTAAATTATTTTTTAATTATATATAATTTTCTAATTCAGACAATCTAGGCCAGAAGAGAATAATTTACTGGCCCTGACGACCTATTAGGTTCTGAGGTAAGGAGAGTTAGAATCAGAAACCTTTTATTAACCTCGGTGCAGAGACATTCAACACTGTTACTAGTTTGACTTCAGTCTGATAGCACAGGGAACAGTGACAAGAGGACCATTCACACGCTGTGTGCAGGGGGCAACATGGCAACAAGCCAAACGTAAAAGACAGTACATTAGTCAACACTGCTGCTCACCGTGCTGAATCATTACTGCGTGAGATGCGACGAAGAACGAAGAAGATGATGACAATTTCTTCCCTCCTATCTCTTTTAATTAGCATTTTGTTTATTGCCTCAAATGGGCTGACCTCATTTAGGGACCTGTGCATATTTCAGGTTGCTACGGGTTACAGTAATTAAAAACTATTAATCACAGAGCGATGGATAATTAAACGCTAAAAGCATTTTGTCAGCCAAACGAGGCGAACGACACGGAACACACTTCTTCTTGTAGACGTTCCACCTGCCGTCCCCCACCCCCCATAATACCATACACACACACACACACACACACACACACACACACACACACACACACACACACACACACACACACGCACGCACGCACGCACGCACGAACGCACACAGACGCACGCACACACGCACGCACGCACACACACACACACACACACACACACACACACACACACACACACACACACACACACACACACACACACACACACACACACACACACACACACACACACACACACACAAATATCAGTCCATGTCTCCCTTATTTGTGGTAAGAGGAATACAATAATAATGATAATAATAATGCATTTTATTTAAAAGCGCCTTTCAAAGCACCCAAGGTCGCCATACAGGGTTAATACACACACACACACACACACACACACACACACACACACACACACACACACACACACACACACACACACACACACACACACACACACACACACACACACACACACACACACACACTGCTGTACTCACTCTACACACACGATTGTGTGGCCAAGTTCAGCTCCAACTCCATAGTGAAGTTCGCAGACGACACGGTGGTGGTGGGGCTGATCTCAGACAACGACGAGAAGGCCTACCGGGAGGAGGTTGAGGTACTGGAACGCTGGTGCCAGGACAACAGCCTGCTCCTGAACATTGGTAAAACCAAGGAGCTGATCGTGGATTATAGGAGAGGACAGCAGGTGACACACACACCACTGATGATTAACGGGGCTACCGTGGACAGGGTGAGCAGCTTTAAGTACCTGGGGGTCCACATCTCAGAGGATCTGACATGGTCAACACACATAGACACAGTAGTAAAGAAGGCGAAACAGCGCCTCTACCACCTGAGACAGTTAAGGAAGTTCAGAGTATCGGGGAAGATACTCCAGTCCTTCTACTCAGGAGCTGTAGAGAGCATCTTGACCGGAAACATCACTGCCTGGTATGGAAACAGCACGGCACAGGACAAGAAGGCCCTACAGAGAGTGGTGGCTCAGCCGAGCGTACCACGGGTATTGCACTACCTCCCCTGCAGGTTCTATACAACAAGAGGTGCAAATCCAGAGCCTGCAGAATAATGAAAGACCCCCACCACCCCAATAACAGCCTGTTTCAGCTGCTGAGGTCAGGCAGACGCCTGCGAACCCCAGCTACTAGGACAGAGAGGCTTAGGCTCAGCTTCTTCCCCCAGGCCATCAGAGTCCTGAACAATGAACATTGAGTACCACAGAACACTGAACTATCCACACATAAGCACACATGAGCACACACACGACACGCACGATGTGCACGCTCTCACACTAGCAGCCACTTTAACACTTTAACATGAGCGGGCACACACTCATGCCGCACACACCCACACTTATTGCCAAAAGGAAAGGCCACTTTAAATTAGTATTAGCAACAGTAACAGTGTATTGCACTACCAAAGCTACCTAGCATGTCCTATATGCCCTGTAAATAACTATGTACAGATACCGAGATGTCACACCATGTTACCTGTTACCTGTTATTGCACAATGTTTTTGTATTGGATTATATTATATGTTGTACCACTGTATTGCACATCGTTGCGGGCAAGACCACCCGCATTTCATTGTATACTCGTATGCCGTGACAAATAAAACTCTTGACTTGACTTGACTTGACACACACACACACACACACACACACACACACACACACACACACACACACACACACACACACACACACACACACACACACACACACACACACACACACACACACACACACACACACACACACACACACACACACACACACACACACACACACACACACACACACACACACACACACACACACACACACACACACACACACACTCTCTCTTGGGAAGACACCACATAAAGTGTGAACGTGTGTGTTTGTGTTTTCTTGTTTACCCTAAAGTGTAAATGTGTGTTTGTGTGTCCTCTTGTTCATGGCCGCCTAGTTATAGTTGAAAGTGGGGGTGCAAGATTTTTATTATTTTTTTTTCTTTTTTTCTTTTTTTTTCTTTTTTTTTTATTTAATGAACCTGTACGTGCAATTTCCTGCAATATAGAGCCTTCAATCTTGACCAATAAAGCTGCTCTTTTCACTATAAAACTCAGTTTATATTGCAGTATGATAGCCAATTACTATAATAATAATATATTAATATATATATATATACTGTATATACACTGTATATTGATTTTTCGCTCATTCATTTTTATTAAATCAATCTCCTTTCAAATAGGCCAATTTTTTAATAAGAAAGTGAAAAAAGATATATTTCCATTACCTGTAAATCTTGTGTCTCTTTCTCTCCTTCTCTGCCTCCTCCCTGAGTCTGCAGTGCACAATCATGACATCGATCTCAAAAAGAAAAAGAAAAAATGGAGGCCCCTCATCACTATAGGCCCACGGGCCGCGGCCGTCGTTAATCCGGCCCTGCTCGTCTGCCATATAGATAGCGTTAACGTTTGCAAATGAAGTCAACGTCATCCAGCTCACACCACATATCTAGATAACGTTAGCTAGCGGCTAGCACTAAAGCTAACGCCAACCAGAGAGGGAAACGTTATTATTATTTATTCGAGGAAACCGTATGACCAGATCGTAATTTGGGACCGTGAAACACTTTTATTGTATTGCGTGGTAGAACCGTAGAAGTTCTACTACCACTCAATAGTAACTTATGTCTAACATAATCCTTTTATTTGAACAACTTACTGGAAAAGCCTGCCACCAATATTATGACACACTCTGTGGGCTTTGATATTTACACTCAGCCTACCTGCAGCCAGACTGCAGCGCTGTGCGCCAAGGTCTACGCGCTGGAGATGGGAGGCACTGGATCAAACCATAATGGGGCAGGGGGGGGGGGGTCGTTCGCAATCTTTGGAAACTTAAAAACTTGTTATTAAGTGTCATTGCGTATTATTAATTTGATTGAAATTACGTAGTTATGGTTAGATTTATATATTGGGGGGGGGGTATATCATATTTTTCATATGATCAAAACGTGGTGGAGCAAGATCATACCCTTGCTCCCCCAAGTTCAATAGTGGGAGAGCAGATGCTCCGAGTGCTCTTATGGCCAGGCGCCTATGCTCTTGTTTACTCTAAAGTGTGAACGTGTGTGTTTGTGTGTCCTCTTGTTTACTCTAAAGTGTAAATGTGTGTGTTTGTGTCCTCTTGTTTACTCTAAAGTGTAAATGTGTGTGTTTGTGTCCTCTTGTTTACTCTAAAGTGTGAATGTGTGTTTGTGTGTCCTCCTGTTTACTCTAAAGTGTGAACGTGTGTGTTTGTGTGTCCTCATGTTTACCCTAAAGTGTAAATGTGTGTTTGTGTGTCCTCTTGTTTACTCTAAAGTGTGAACGTGTGTGTTTGTGTGTCCTCATGTTTACTCTAAAGTGTGAAGGTGTGTGTTTGTGTGTCCTCTTGTTTACTCTAAAGTGTAAATGTGTGTTTGTGTGTCCTCTTGTTTACCCTAAAGGGTGAACGTGTGTGTTTGTGTGTCCTCCTGTTTACTCTAAAGTGTGAAGGTGTGTGTTTGTGTATCCTCCTGTTTACTCTAAAGTGTGAACGTGTGTGTTTGTGTTTTCTTGTTTACTCTAAAGTGTGTGTATGTGTCCTCCTGTTTACCCTAAAGTGTGAATGTGTGTTTGTGTCTTTTTTTTGTTGAATCAACTAAACAGAACTGAATCTGTAATACACATAAATATCACTCATATTTACCGCATTGGTCCGAATATATACAACGACCCTGATTATAATGTAAATGTAAGCAAAGCTCAGACAGACAGTATATATAATGTTCATGGTCAATAGTCATAGTAGCCCTAACATGTAATTTTAGGGGTTTCCTAAAATGACACTTTCAATCAGGAGTCTGGTTCCCCTCGTGAACCGCAACCCTGGCCCTAATCCTAACCCGAACCGTAACCATTCTCATAACCCAAACCCTAGCCTAACCCTTACCTTAACCTGACCCAATACTTAACACATTGGGTGGCATACATTATGCCCATCTTTACCACTCTCTGCCAGCACTGTAACCCTATGGAGTGGCTCACCTTCTTTGCAGGGCTATAACTTTTTAAATATTATAGCTATATTGACATTACTATGGCCCATTCAACATCGGGTATCTATCGTTCCGGATGTGGGAACGTTATATTTTTCCATTCATACATTGTCGTGTTAGTACCGTCGAGAATATAAGTATGTTTTTAGACTGTATAGCAGTAATTCCTAGAATGCGCGTTATAGGCCCTGGCGTGTATTATACATTATCGATTGGTGTTTCGTCCCTATACATGCTATATTAAACATTTCAAATGCATATGATCGCTATACATTATGCTCCATCATGCGTGAAGGAAAGGGGGGGGGGGTCGGTTATGATTCCTTGATTGTCACTAACGGCTTTCTTTAGTAAGACACCATACGTTGATGGGACAGATTGCAATGAAATAAATGGACAATCGAGCTGGAAATAACGTTAGATTCCTCCTACCTCTGGCCGATGCGTCTGGATCTGCTAGATCCATTTTCCATTTGTATGACGCAATAAACACCGAAAGCATATTGATTCTTGCGTCTCGATAGCGATCCAATGCACTCGAAGTGTGTATATTGATCCACGTAACAACATATCTCTGGCGGAGCTTTTTCCCTGATGCACCGAGCGCCACTTCCGGTTTAGAGTAGAGTGTAACTCGTTATACTCGTTATTGGAAATTAATGTGTTAACCTAACATTAACCATAGTGTTGATTTTACTGCAAAATCTACAGAGAAGCGGCAGCACAACAAATTAAAAAGGCTTTTCGCAGTTTGTAGGAAATGTTACAAAATTCGCCTTGCAACTCTTCAGAGCACATGTTTCAAGTTCAAGTTTCTTCAAGTTTCTTTAATAGTTGTCATACAGAAGTACAGAATACTTTTATACAAAATGCTTCTTTCTGTTACGCTCCAGAGACTGTGCTAGACAAAAAAGATAAGTATGAAATAAAATAAGTATAGCATGTAAAAAATAGAAGTCACGTACATACTACGTAGACACAAGTGTTCAGTATATACATATGTACAATGTTCAATGCAGAATAGAAGTAACTGAGTTACCATACAATATACTATGCAATATATTACTAATATACAATATACTATATAGTGCAAAGCAGAAATGGGATGAGCTACAATTTAGGTACAATTTACAGTAAGGTGTACTGAGGTATGGGTTGTAGTGCAAATCCTTTACCAATAAATATAAAGTGTGTTTAGGTGTTCTAAAGTGTGGAGAATGGGTGCTGCAGTGTGTTGTTTGTTTAAAGTGAGTGTGTGCGTGTGGATGTGTGTGCTGTGAGTGCATTTGATGGTTGTTGCATAGTGTTATTGTTCGTTGAGCAACCTGATGGCCTGGGGATAGAAGCTTCTTCTGAGTCTTTCTGTGCTTGCCATGAGACTCCGGTATCGCTTGCCTGACCGCAGCAGTTCAAAGAGGCAGTTGTTTGGGTGGCTGGAGTCCTTGATAATTCTCTTAGCCTTACCCCTGCACCGCTTGTTGTAAATGTTCTGGAGAGTGGGAAGCCCCCCTCCAGTTGTGCGCTCGGCTGAACGGGCCACTCTATGTAGTCTGCTACGGTCATGTGCGGTGCTATTCCCAAACCAGGAGGTGATATTGCCAGTCAGGATGCTCTCTATTGTACATGAGTAGTAGTTCTTAAGGATCTTCTGACTGACTTGGAACTTCTTTAGGCGCCTGAGGAAGTAGAGGCGTTGCCGTGCCTTCTTCACAACACTGTCAATGTGTGTGGTCCATGTCAAGTCCTCAGATATGTGGACTCCGAGGTACTTAAAACTGTTCACTCTCTCAACCGGTGCCCCGTCGATGCTGAGGGGGCTGTAGTCCCTGACCCTCGACCTCCTAAAGTCCACAATCATCTCCTTTGTTTTGCTGACGTTCAAGGAGAGGCTGTTCTCTTGGCACCATCCCGCCAGGACCTTGACCTCTTCCATGTTATGAATCCCTCATGAGAATATGTTAATTCAAGGGACTCTTGCACCAGAATTCTTCATACTCATACTGTAAAGACCAGACAGTCTGTTACTGTCATGCAATGTTATGTGTTTATAAGCTTTGTCATATGAGTTATATGTTTACGTTTTGTGTGCACCCCATGAAGAGTATAGCTGCTAGATTTGCTTAGATTAGAGTGTATAAATACACTACTAGATTAGATTATACTAGATTAGATTAGATTCAAATGTATTGTCATTATACAGGACAAGTCCTGAAGTTTGGCATCCAACCAAAGTGCCAATGTAACAGTAAAGTGCAATAGTAATATCCAATGTACAGGTGATTAAACTGGGTATAAAATATATAAATGAGTAGTACTGAGTACTAGGGCTAATCAGAGAGTTGTAGTATTAATATGTAAAGTGATATAGGTATAAATACACTACAGGGGGCTCTTGAGAAACTAAATAAAACCTGAATGTCTGTGCCCCCTCTCCCATAGTGAATTTGGGCAAAATGTACATATATCATATATCATTAACTCATTTTACCCATATCGATATGTTAGGTAAACTCTGGTGTATCGGCAGTTTAATTGTGTGCCCCTTTAATTCAGCTGAATGCATAAACAACCAATCACATGTTGACAGACAAACATCACAACCATTTTGACAGACACACATTACAAACATGTTGAGAAAGGGGCAGATGCAACGTCAGAATGTGGTATTTGTTTAATTGATCATTATCGAGTGTAGGGCTGGGCGTGAGTATTACTCACATACTCACTATTTCAACTGAACTCAAGTGTTTTTTGAGGCGGCTCGATTTTGGAATTTTTTATTTGTTTACCAAAGTGCCTGTTTGTGCCAATGAGACAGAAAACTCGCTTTAAAATCTCGCTCTGAAATCCCGCGAGGCGTGAGCTTGTCGTAGGAAGCTGGAATCTGTGGAGCATGGATAGTTATCCAAAAGATGAAAGCAGCGGTTCGTGTTTTTCCATCTCCAAATTGCGCCAACAACAACATGTCGTGCCCACTTTGCGTAGCGTTCATAGACTATTGATACGCACATGCCGTTCCATGAGTGGAGAGACATGTTGCAGACAGAGTGGTGGTAATGTAATTATTACAAATGGTAACTGACTGTTTTGACTGACAATACGCATTAAGCATTGAGTATACTGTATTGCTGTGCATTGTTATGTCCGCAGAGCGACGCATAATAAAATCAGTACCGTGTGTGTACGTGTGTGTGTGTGTGTTTCCGCACAATATCTCGTTATTGCTAATGCCGTGCGCTTAAAGATGCGTTCTAAAAATAGATTTCCCTAAACAATTGCTCCAGCACTACTCGAGTAATTCATGCGAGCACTCGATCTGGGAAAACATTACTCATGCCCAATGGGCATTGCCCATCCCTGATTGAGTGTAAATGTAATAACATCGGGTCATAATAGGCTGCGCCCCTAACGCAGTATGGAACTCATAAGCAGTGGTTGAAGAAGTACACAGTTCCTTTATTTACTGTAGGTAAAAGTAGAAATACAAGTAGCGAGAAGTACAAGTAGCTCACAATTGTACTTAAAAACAGGCATCTGACAGCCAGTAAAAATAAATGTGAGTGCACAAACCTTTTACTTCAGTGTGTTCAAACCTCTGTTACTCTATTTCATTGACACCCAAAGTGATTTTTCTTTATTGTGTAAGAAACTTCAGAATGTTACCTTTCAAAAGAGACCAAACCCATGCATGTTCTATAAGTATAACATATAATAAATCTCAAATTAGATTTTTTCCCAATCCTTAAGAGGTTAAGTACAGTACTTGAGTAAAAAAACTTAGTTACTTAGTTACTTTCAACCTCGTAGTAAGTGTTTTTTTTAGGAAGTGCCCTTTTCAGTTGACCTTTCAAAAGAGACCAAACCCATGCATGTTCTATAAGTATAACGTATAATAAATCGCAAATTAGATTTTCCCCCCAATCCTTAAGAGGTTAAGAGGTTAAGTACAGTACTTGAGTAAAAACACTTAGTTACGTAGTTACTTTCAACCTCGTAAGCGTTTTTTTTAGGAAGTGCCCTTTTCAGTTGACTTTTCTTCCCCCCCCCCCCCCCCCCCCTAGCCCCTGGAAAACCCAAACGCACGCGCGGGAGACAGTAGTAGCCGGAGTAGTAGTAGGGACAGCTCCCTAAGTGTATTCACACGAATGACGTGTTGTCTCTGTGGCACCGAACTGGGTCGCTGTGCTAATTCACCCTCTTCAAGCCCAGCCACAGTCACGCACACACGAGATAAGCCCAGGAGCGCGGAGACGGAGACAGGCCCCCGGAGCGGAGGGGAGGGGAGGGGGGCACGAGACGCAGGAAGAGACCCGAGCTTAAGTGGTTAGGCCTTGTGTGTGTGAGGACGGGAATCACTCAGACATGAATGTGTGCTGCGAACGTGCGTGAGTGTGTGTGCGTGAGTGTGTGTGCGTGTGTGTGTGTGCGTGTGTGTGTGTGCGTGTGTGTGTGTGTGTGTGTGTGTGTGTGTGTGTGTGTGTGTGTGTGTGTGTGTGTGTGTGTGTGTGTGTGTGTGTGTGCGTGTGTGTGTGCGCGTGCCGAGCGCTTGCATGCTTAAGTGGTTCTCCCTTGATAAAAGCACAACGCGTGGCTGAGAACACGAGATTGTGTGCGTGTGTGTGTGTGTGTGTGTGGTTGTGTGTGTAGAGGGTTGCGTGACAAACCGTTAAAAGTGTCACAAGAAGGAAATCAAGAAGAGGGAGAATGATAGAAGGATAGAGAGGTTCTCTAGCGGAGTCCGTCGCCCCCTCCTCGTCTCCTCTGGTTTACATCAAAATAGCATGAGTGTGTGTGTGTGTGTGTGTGTAAGAAATGAATGTGTGTGTGTGTGTGTGTGTGCACATCGGTGTTTATATCATACATGTGCGTGTGTGTATGTGTGTGAATGCGTGCATGTGTCTGTGTGCTTTTATGTGTGTGTGTGTGTCCTTGAGGCA